>NC_050453.1:59056145-59097036 GCF_903995425.1 Onychomys torridus
AAAAAGAGAGATAAAATCAAAACGTTCTGCATTTGTCTCTGAAATGCTCAGGGCCATCTTATAATGAAACAAACAAACAAACAAACAAACAAACAAATTTTAGTTGATTTCCAAGATCTCTGAAGTCTTAAACAGTTCCAACATCACTCAAAATTTGAAGCCAACATTTCTTTGAGACTCAAATCAGCTTGGCAGTGGTGACACACGCCTTTAATCCCTGCACTTGGGAGTGAGGCAGAGGCAAGCAGATCTCTGAGTTTGAGACCAGTGTGGTCTACAGAGTGAGTTCCAGGACAGCTGGGGCTACACAGAGAAACCCTGTCTCAAAACACAACAAACAACAAAAATCAAGAAACAAGAAACAAGTTGTGTTCACAGAGTAAACAGTCCCATTCTAAAAAGAAGACCTAAAAAGGAAGAATGGGACCAAAGTAAGAAAACCCATGTCTGGAATCTGTAGGTCCATGTCTGGAATGTGGGGCACATGGTGGCATCGCCTGAGCTGCTCTATCAATGTCACTTTCCTGTTTGCAGTGCACATGGGCTGCTTGCCGGGGACTTTTCGTCAGCACATCTCAGGCATTTCCAGGATGTTGGAGATGCCACTGAGGCTTACCCTCTACTATTCTAGCTTCAAAAATCCCCATCTGAGGGCCTGGAGAGATGGCTCTTCGAAGACCCAGCTCAATTCCCAGTACCTTTTTAACATTCATTTATTATGTATACAGAAGAGGGTGCCATGTGGTTGCTGGGATTTGAACTCAGGACCTCTGGAAGAGCAGTCAGTGCTCTTAACCTCTGAGCCATCTCTCCAGCCCTCCCAGTACCTTAATGGTGGCTCACAACCATCCTTAACTCCAGTTTCAGCAGAGCTGATGCCCCTTCTGGCTGCCTCAGGTACTGCATACACATAGTTCACAGACATACATGCAGGCAAAATTCTTGTACACAAAAGTAAAGAAATCTTGGCATTGGGGATTTAGCTCAGGGGTAGAGTGCTTGCCTAGCAATCAAGGCCCTGGGTTTGGTCCTCAGCTCCGGAACAAAACAAAACAATCTTAATAAGAAAGAAAGAAAAATTCCTTTTAGCAGTTCCCTGCAGAAATCCTGACCATGCTACACATTATCTGATCCCCTAAACTTTGAACTCTTGGTAGAAGCCTCCATGATCCTGTAACTCTTGTATTTTGTTTGTCTTCAAATTCAGTGTGGTGGATGACACCAGGGTTTGCTGACAGATCAAGTGCACACCTCTAATCCCAGCACTTGGGAGGCAGAGAGGCAAGCTGATTTCTGTGGGTTCCAGGCCAGCCTGGTCTACACAATGAGTTCCAGGACAGCCAGGGATATGTAGAGAGACTCTGTCTAAAAAGTAAGCAAACAAAAAAACCAAAACCAAACAAAAAAAGAAAAAATAAAACCTGTATTTCCAGATTTTTTTTTTTTTTTTTTTTTTTTTAGTGAATGAAGTTCCAATATTGTGTGACATTATTCTTGGGGAGATGTGAACACATGTCTACTCCCCTCAGATAGGGAACCAATGATAGACCGATGTAAGGATACCACCAAAGTCTGAGTGTGAATCCATTAGTCTGTATTGGGGTTACTACTAGGGTGTGGGTGAAGGTTACTTATAGGAGCTGGATGACTCAAAAGCAACCGCAACACTAGAAGACCACCCCAGCAGGAGTGATGGCCCAGGGAAGCTGGAAACCATGAAAGGTCACCACACAACTTACAGGTAGCTTGACAGACTGGAGATCTCTTTCAGGCAGCTGAACTGTTCGCTGTCTTCCAGGCAGTGTGGCTGCTGTGAGAGTCTTATATACCCTTGGGAAGGGCCTTCCTAGTGCATTTGGTCAGTTTCAGGGACATCCTACGAGTTCTGAGTTGTTAGTTTCCTGGGGTTTTAAGCCCCTCCCTTTAGAACTTCTTGAGTCTTAACTGGCTGCTCTCCAAGATGAAATAATTTTTCTTTTTAATTTAGAAGAAATTGCTATACCACAAATGATTTAGATTTAAATATTCATAGAAAGATGCACATGGAATCCAGAGATAGAATAGTTATAAAATGTGGACAATAAGAATGCCTTCTTAGCTCGGGAGGCAGAGACAAGCTGGTCTCTGTGAGTTTGAGGTCAACTTGGTCTACAGAGCAAGTTCCAGGACAGCCAGGGCTATGCAGACAAAACCCTGTCTCAAAACAAACAAACAAACAAACAAACAAACAAACAAAAACAAAAAGAAAAAGAAAGAAAGAAAGAAAAAGAAACTTGTTAGTCGTAAAAACATTTCTGTAGTTGTTGGTGTTACTTAGTTTTGCAGTCAGATTTCATGACGTCCTAACATTTTGGTCCTCTAGTGAGGCTCTACTGCCCCCATGTGGCGTAGGCTGCCCAGACAACTCTGTAAAGAGAGACGGTAGATTTTAGACTTCTAGGGCTGTAACGTCTTAGTGCTCTTGTATAGTGAAAGTAACCACAGATAACTCATTGAGGAAGATGTGGTTGCAGCTGCAGCGGAATTCCGGTCTGCCTGTCAGCCTCTGCAGATTCACAGAGTTGTCTTTAAAGAGCGCAGAAAGACACCAGGGGAAACGGTGGCAGGGAGGTCTCAGAATTGGGATCACCCTAAGCAGCCACAGGGAAAACCACAGAGAGGGAGGTGTGCTGACTGGATTAGAGGTCAAGTGAAGGGAACACTTTGAATCCCAGTCAAGATTCTGAGACTCCTTGAGAGAAACTGCTTGGAATGGAGGTCCTATGACTCAGGAGAATCCAAGACGATCAACATGAGAACCAGAGACGAATTAACCAGCAGTTCTGACACTGTCTCTCTGAGTCAATTACAAAGGGAGAAAGCAGCCATAGATCAAACAGATGTGTTCCAATAAAACTTTACACAGTTTTTACCTGCAGCCCTCCCATGGTTTGTGTACATGTTTTGTCTGCATGTATGTCTGTGCACCATGTGCATTCTCGGTGGCTGGTGGACATCTGAGAGGGTGTCGGATACCCTGAAACTGGAGTTATGATCTCTATATATAGTTGTGATCTACCATGTGGATGCTAGGAACTGAACCTGTTCTTAAGTACCTGGCTATCTCTTCCATCCCTGGAGATGAGATTTAAAAATTTTTGGATGCCTAGAATCTTTAGTGTGGGGCCAGATCAACTGTCTGTTATAAAACTTCAGCAAGAAGTCTATTGTGAGAGTGTTTATTAAAATACTATACCTCTGCTTGTAATTGTAGCTGACGCGTACTGAGTACATACTATATCTCAAACACTAAGCTAGGAGCTTCCTGTATACTTTCTCACTTAATGCTCACAACTCTATGAATTGGGTATCAATGTTTTACATATTTAGAGGGTGAGATGATGTAATTTAATTAGGGTAACACAATGTTAACACGAAGGACAATGGTTCAAACCCAGAGAATAGCCCTAAGGCCCCATCATTTGGCTATTGTTTTTGTTCTTATTTTAACTGGGCAACACTTCGGCATCTGAACTCAACCAAATGAACTATTGAAAAAAGCCATATAGTTTAAACAAGGCTTACAAAGCTAGTCACAAGCACTTTCAGCTAGATTTAATTAATAAACTTTCTCTGGTACCACTGAACTCAAACTAAAAATTGAATTCTTGGGGTTGGGGATTTAGCTCAGTGGTAGAGCGCTTGCCTAGCAAGCGCAAGGCCCTGGGTTCAGTCCTCAGCTCTGGAAAAAAAAAAAAAAAAAAAGAAAAAAAAATTGAATTCTTTTTAGACCTTGTTCACAATGTTGCTCTATAATGGAAATGTATTAAGAAATGTATTTCCAAGCTGGGTGGCGGCGGCGGCGGCGGCGGCGGCGGCGGCGGCGGCACACGCCTTTAATCCCAGCACTCTAGAGGCAGAGCCAGGAGGATCTCTGAGAGTTCGAGGCCAGCCTGGACTACAAAGTGAGTTCCAGGAAAGGTGCAAAGCTACACATAGAAACACTGTCTCAAAAAAAAAAAAAAAGTATTTCCATTTGTTTTCTGTCTTACAGAGTCTCTCCATCTGGCTCCATATCTGCACGATATGCTGATCTTTTTTGTGGTTATTAATGTTCACTGTCAAGGTGATATAGTATACTGGTTTTAGATATGGGCTTGGGGCATAGTCTTTTGTTTGAAACCTAATCTTGCCCCTTGCAGGCTAGGACTCAATAAACACCAGCTAGTCTGCGAGCATTTTAATCTACTGGAATGGGCTGTCTCCACTGTGACTCCGCTTTGTGGTCTGTCCTCAGGAAGTAGGAGAGTCATCAGGCTGGATGGAGAGCCCCTACTGAGACATCTCAGCCCATTTAGAAGTCTTTAAATAATAGCAGCCACAACTCAACTGTCATTACCACTACCACAATAACAATAGCCGATGTTTAGTGGGCACTTGCTGTATGCTATTTTAAGTGATTTTTATGAGTTAATGTAATCATTTAATAATCCTATCAAGCAGGTAATATCTGCACTGTGTAGGTAAGGGATTAAGTTACATGTGTAATACATGGCAAGGACTTTTTTTTTTTTTTTTTTTTCAAACACAAGGTCATATGCTAAGCAAGTGTTCTGCCATTGAGTCCCAGCCCTTGGCTTTTTGAGACAAAGTCCCATCCAGGCTGGCTCACAACCTTCTACCACTGCCTCAGAAATGCTAGGCTTACAGGTGTATACTGCACCTGTAGAGTTTTGACTCATGCAAGTCTAACTTCAGGATCTATACTCTGTTTAAATTTATTTTTAGTTTTGAGAAGGCTCTTGCTAAGTTCTAGCTTGGAGCTTGCTATGTAGAACAGGTTTCCTGGAACTCACAGAGATCCCTTGCCTATGCCTGTTGAGAGCTAGGATTGAAGGTATGTGTCATCACTCCTGGATATACTTACTCTTCCTGTTGAAAAGTAGGACACTGAGGAGAACAATCTGTATTTATTTTAACTTTCATGTTACTGATCTGCCTCCAGTAGGAAGTTGTACTGTGATGGATGTCTTCAGGAGGACTGACCAAAGATTCTGTCTAGAATCAGTGTAGGTTTTTTTTTTTTTTTTTTTTTTAAGATTTATATATTATGTCTATAGTGTTCTGTCTGCCATCAGATCTCATTATAGATGGTTGTGAGCCACCATGTGGTTGCTGGGAATTGAACTCAGGACCTTTAGGAAGAGCAGCCAGTGCCACAGAGCCATCTCTCCAGCCCATTGAACCAGTGTAGGTCTTTAAACTGGGTGGTGGTGACACATGCCTTTAATCCCAGCACTAGGGAGGCAGAGGCAGGTGGATCTTTGTGAGTTTGAGGCCAGCCTGGTCTACAGATCAAGTTCCAGGCCAGCCAGAGCTACACAGGGAAATCCTGTGTCGACCCTCCCCAAGACAACACACACACACACACTCACACACATGCACGCACCAAAACCCCAAACCAAACCAAACCAAGAAAAGAAAGAAAGAAAAAAAAAAAGGATCTTAAAGGCACACACATCACTATTTACTATTAGCACAAAATAAAGTACAATGTAATGCCAGGAGTATTGTGGACATAATCTAGATAGATAGCACATATTAATACTTTACCTATTCACATATTGTCCTTACATTTCCTGCTTGGCTGAGAAAGACCCACTCTTTTCCCTAATACCTAGGTTAAACAACTTCCTTTAAATACAATAGAGACTTGAGTCCACTTTTTAGTTTCTATTTCTAGAAAGAATCTGTAAATTTGGGTCTGACAATTAATACTACTAATCAAGATTTGTTGCTCAAATGTGTGTGTGGGTGGGGCGGGGTAAGGGGAGGAGACTGGCCAGCAAACCTCAGGGATTAGCCTGTCTCCACCTCCCCAGTGAGCCACCACAACCCCAACCCCAATCACGGTTGCTTTTTCTGTGGAGGTTGGAGAGACTGCTCAGTTGCTAAAGTTCTAGCCAAGGATCTTTCATGGCAAGCACTTCAGAGAGTTAGCCATTTCCCCAGTCACCAGCTGTTGCTTTTTAACAAAAGGAGGAAGAGAAGACCCAGGGATCTTTTGTTCGTCTAAAGTGGGTAAACAAGCCCGAGGAACCTTGTTTAAGATTTTTCTCAGTCAAATTTTGAAGGAGGAACTTTTTTTGGTGGCGGTGGGGAGGGGCGGGGCGGGGCGGGGAGGGGGGGGAGCGCTAGAATTTCTATCATTCCAAAGCATTAAAATGAGAGAACATTTCAGCTAAAATCTTTTTTAAAAATAGCAGTGATGGTATATTAATCTTTGATTCCCTTCAGATTCCGTATGTGAGTGTTCAAGAATGTCACGTGAGCAGAGATCTACACGCATGAAAGCTTCGTTAATTTTTAACTGGTAATGTGAGATGAGAAGGCTCAGTACTGACCAGCTGTATTTTGAACTCGACTACATACATGAATTATGTATACACGGAAAATTATTCGAAACAATTTTAGTCTATTATAATACCCTTGCTTCCGGTTATAATTTTAGATAAATTAGAGTATATTATAATTATAACCAATTATGTTGTTTCAATTATCATTTCTAATTGATCCAAGCATTAATACATGACCCCTGGTGAGAGTCTGTTTCATAATCCTGGTAAAAAGCCAGTGGTTTGCTCTTAATGAACTTCTGTGCACAGTACTATTTAATTAGATTAAAATGGAGTCCTCTTTGAAGTGTCTTAGAGGACACTTTCTGGATGGATCTTGCCAGTTGGGTGGGTCAAAAGGACTGTCTTTTTGTCTGTTTTGTTTTTTCTGAGACAGGGTTTCTCTGTGTAGTCCTGGCTCTCCTGGAACTCACTCTGTAGACCAGATCCACCTGCCTCTGCTTCCAGAGTGCCAGGATTAAAGGCCTCCCGGAAAAAGGACTATTTCTTTTTCTTTTCCTTTCCTCCCCCCACCCCCCCCTTTTTTTAAGCTGAGGATCGAATCCAGGGCCTTGTGCTTGCTAGGCAAGCGCTCTAGCACTAAGCTAAATCCCCAACCCAAAAGGACTATTTCTTAAGCCAGGGACTGTTACACTTTGGGAGCTGAAATGAAATTAGGAGGATAAAGACACAACTCACCTCTTTCAATACAAAGGAAATATATTCTTTTTTCATTTATCCTTCTAGAATTTGCTTGGATGATAGTGATGTAAAAATCTTTTAAGAATCCCTTCTACTTCGAGAATTCTGACATTTATTTTCTTATTTATTTTCGAAACAGAATCTCATGTAGCCCTGCACGCTAGGAACTGAGGACGACCTTGAACTTCTGATCTTCCCTCCTCCTGCTATGTGTTGGTATTACAGGCGACAGCCACAGGTCAGGATGGAGAATTTTAAAGCTTTGGTAAACGAAACTATAGCGAAAGCTTTGATATTTACGTTCAGGTTAGTTGTCGTGAGTGGGAAAGAGAAAACGAAGATAACCATGTATACGCAATCTAGACGCTGAAGTGTACCTGAAGTGGGTCATTAGCAGGAATAACCTGGGGGAGACCAGGATGTAAACTATTGGTTCTAATTAACACCAATCGGAGGACGGACACGCCCTGTTCAACACCTGCTACCTTTAGGGAACCCAGCCCGGGCTATAACCGGGGCGCCGGCTGATGACGTATACCTGGGCCTGGAGGTGATTGGCTCCCCGAGAGGGCCATCGGCTGCCAACGGGACCCAGCGCCCTCGCTTATCATCGCGATAGCCCCGACCTGGGTGCGGGATGGCCGCGGAGCCGGGTGGAAGTGCTCCGCGGCTCCGGGAGCCGGCTCTCGGGGCCGAGACATGGCCCGGGGCTCCGGCCAGTTAAGTGGGCCTCATCTAGACACTGTCGCCATGCCCAAGAGAGGAAAGCGGCTCAAGTTCCGGGCCCACGACGCCTGCTCGGGCCGAGGTGGGCGAGGGGCGGGGCCGGGTGGCGGAGGGGGGCTGGGCAGCCGCGTCTGGCGGGGAAAGACTCCACCAGGAGCGGCCCGGGAGACTTTGCCCGGAGTCTGAGGAGGCCTTGGCGCTGTGCTCTGTTTCAGTGACCGTGGCGGATTATGCCAACTCGGATCCGGCGGTTGTGAGGTCTGGACGGGTCAAGAAAGCCGTGGCCAACGCTGTTCAGCAGGAAGGTAGGTTTTCGTGGATCTTTTTATGCCCCCCCCCCCCCCCTTAAGACAGCATTAGGTGGTGTGTTTTCCCAGAATTTTGCCCCGATGTTTTTCTTGCAGCCCTTTGGGCATCTGGCCACGAGCGTGTTTGCTCTTTTCACTGTTTGCTTTCTCATGTTGGGGGTGGGATGGGTGTGTGTAGATCTGCAGATTCTGGAACTGAGATATTTTGTTTCTTCTTTGAATTAAAAAACAACTTTGTGACCAGATGGGGTAGGCATTCCTTTAATCTCAACATTGGGGATGCAGAGACAGGTGAATCTCTGTAAGTTCAAGGCTAGCCTGGTTTACACAGCAGTCTACATAGTCTCGAAAGGACAGTCAGCCCCAAAACCAACAGAATTCCACACAACTTTGGGCACTCATTACTTTCCACTGTCACTTCTTGATACCAGTCTCTGTTTTTGTAATGTATGTATCTTTTACCATGCAATTGGCATCCATTACTTTGGCATATTATTTTTTGCCACCTTCGTCCTGCTTTCAAGAGCTTTGCAGTTGGATCTCTTAGATTTGTATTTTATGTCACATGTCTCCAGTGCAGGGACAGGCTTAAATTGGATCTTGTTTCTCTGAAGCCATTGCTCCTCAGAGTTGAGGTGCATGAGACTAGACGACTTTTTGCATTTATTGTCTGCAGGGCTCACAGTGTGTGAATTGTGCACCCTTCCCCGAAACTGAAGGAGTCAGTTTCTGCAACTTTAGGTTGCCAACAATTTGCCAGTTATTTTCCAGTTTTTTTTTTTTTTTTTTTTTTTTTTTTTTTGTTTTTATGGTTATTAAAACGCTACAGTTTTGTTTCAGCTTTTGTTATAGGTCCTCAGCACTCTTAAGCATTGCCTCTTTCCTCCATGGTTGCTGATACATTGGCCAAGTATTTTTTTGGATGGGACCAGGTGCATTTAATTCTTTCTTTGTTTTTTCCTAGTAAAATCTCTTTGTGGCTTGGAAGCCTCCCAGGTTCCTGCAGAGGAGGCTCTTTCTGGGGTGGGTGAGTCGTGTGACATCATGGACAGCAGTGATGAGATGGATGCTCAGGAGGAAAGCACTCATGAAAGATCAGTCTCCAGAAAAAAGAAAAGCAAGCGACACAAAGGTATGGGGCTTGCTTTCCTGAGGATTCTAAGTTCTGTGGTGATTGATGCTGTTCTTTTCAATGTAAGGGGAGGTCTAAGACGTGATAGATAATACTACTACTGTACTAGTTATTGTCAGTGATACCCCTCTTTCCCAGGATCCCCAAATTACCTTTATTATACTTTGCTCTTTCTTAACTCTGCTAGAGATAGATATATGTGTGTGTGTATTTATACACACGTGTATATACATACATACATGTGTTTTCTTACATCTCTATATACACATATTTCCTTATGTCTATATACATATGTGTGTGTACATTTTTGAAATTTTCTAACTTACGCTTTAAAATTTTTAAAGTTTTTTTTAAGATACTGAATATGAATTTGTCAGTATGTATATGTGTTCATCACTTGTATTTTAAAGTATATAATTGAGTCATTTTACTACTTTCTCAGTTGTTCTCCTGTCTTTGAGCTAAGGATAGAACATTTCCCTCCCTCCAAAGAGAATTCCCAAAGCATTAGCATCACTGCTTATCTGATTCGTTCTCTGCAGATGTGCCTGTTGTAGACACTCCATACAAATGGAATGACACAGCATCACTGCTTCTGTCCCCACTGATCTGATTCGTTCTCTGCAGATGTGCCTGTTGTAGACACTCCATACAAATGGAATGACACAGCATCACTGCTTCTGTCCCCACTGATCTGATTCGTTCTCTGCAGATGTGCCTGTTGTAGACACTCCATACAAATGGAATGACACAGCATGCTCTTTTTGGTCTGATTCCCTTTCACATGGCTTTTGTGTTTAAGGTTCATCCATATGCAGTATGTACCGACAATTCTTTTTTGTTTGTTTGTTTTTTGAGACAGGGTTTCTTTATGTAGCTCTGGCTGTTTTGGAACTCCCTCTGTTGACCAGGCTGGCCTTGAACTCACAGAGATCTGCCGTCCTCTCTACCTCTTGAGTGCTGGGATTGAAGGCACGTGCCACCACTGCCTGGCCGAACAGTTCATTTTTATTGCCTTGTGTTTAGCTGTTTTGCATTATGAAGTAACTTTAGGGATAAGTTTTGTGTAGGTAAATGCTTTCATTTCTAATGGGTAGTAAGTAGTCATGCAGTTTTTGGATTGTGTGGTACTCTATGTTTAAGTTTTGAGGAGTCACCAAAATGGCCATATCATATGATACTTCTAGCAATAGCATATGAACATTGTAATATCTCCACATCCTTGCCAACACTTATTATTATTTTACCTATGAAATTATAATGGACGTGAAGTAGTATCTTTAAAAAATACTATTTTTATTGTGTGTGTGTGTGTGTGTGTGTGTGTGTGAATATTTGTTGTGTATGCATGCTTGCAGAGACCAGAAGAGTTAGATTCCCTGTAGCTGAATTTATAGGTGGTTATGAGTGGCCTGATGGGCACTGAGAACCAAACTGGAAGGGTAGCAACTGTTCTTAACTACTGAGCTGTCTCTCCAGCCCCTTCATTAAAATAAAAGTGTGTGTGTGTGTCTGTGTGTGTCTGTGTGTGTGTGTGTGTGTCTGTAACTGTGTGTCTATGTGTGTATTAAGTAATTGTGTCTGTATGGGAACCCATGGAGGCCAGAATGGGTGTCATGTTCTTGGAGCTGGAATTTCAGGCAATTGTCAGTTTCTTGATGTGGTGCTAATATCCTGCTGGTCCCCTGAAAGAGCAGTGTCCTGGTTGTGCTTTTTTTGTTTTGTTTTGTTTGTTTCTGTCAGTGTGACACAATGTACAGTTATTTGGCAAGAGAGAACCCCAGCTGAGAAAGTGTCCCTACCAGATTGCCGTGTGGGCAAGCCTGTGGCGTGTTTTCTTGATTGATGGTTAGTATGGGAAGGCCTGGCCCCCCATGAGTGGTGCTGCCCTGTCAGATGGTCCTGGCTGATGAAATGGCTCAGCTGGAAAAGGTCCTTGTCCCACGCTGACTGAGTTCAGTCCTTGGGATTGCATCAGGAAGGAGAGAAGTGACACCCACAAGTTGTCTCTGACCTCAACACACATGCTGTGCCACTTGTCCGTCCCCCCAATTCTGTGGCATAAATAATTCAAATGTAATAAAGGCAGGCTGAGCAAGCCCTGCAGAGCAAAGCAGTGAACAGCACTTCTTCATGGCTTCTCTTTCACTTTCTGCCCTGACTTCCTTTAGTGTCGACTGCACCCTGAGAGTTGTAAGAGGAAATAACCTCTTCCTCTTCATGGTGCTTTTGGTCATGGTGTTTATTTACCACAGCAGTAGAAACTCTAAGATGAACAGTAAGTGCTCTTCATTTTTGAGCTATCTCTTCAGCCCCAGTGTCTTTTTAATCTACAATGGGCTTAATGGTTTCTTCACCAGGTGATGGTGGCGCACGCCTTTAATCTCAACACTTGGGAGGCAGAGGCAGGTGGATCTCTGTGAGTTCAAGGCCAGCCCAGTTTCAGGACAGCCAGGGTTACACAAAGAAACCTTGTCTCAAAAAAAACAAAAAACAAAAAACAAAAAACAAAAAACCAAATAATATTTTCTTCATTTCTGTTGAGGAATTATTGGAGTTGATTGTTAAAATGTACACCAAGGAACTTTAAAAACTTACGGTTTTAAAGCACTTGGTGCACATACCTTGAGGGCATGAGTTCTGATCCCCAGCACTCATGTAAAAAGACAAGTCTGGCAGTGTGGGTGTGTGGCCCCAGCAGTGCTGAGCAGAGATAGGATTCCTGGGGTTTGCTAACCAGCCTATTTACCTGGTTGGTGAGCTCCAGGTTCAATGAGAGACCTTGTCTCAAACAATGAGGTAGAAATGTAATTGGAAGGACATGCTGGGCATCAACCTCTGTCCTTCACACACACACACGTGTCCACACACGAAAATGTATACACACATGCACAAACACACAACAAAGGCTTTAAGAACATTAATAGAAGATTTTAGCAGCTAGAATGATCAGAAGCCATCAGCCTGAGGGGCTTCCTTGGACCTGTTTAAAAGCCTTTTCTTAAATGTACAAGCTGTGAGAGAATTGAAGAGTATCTTCAGGTAGATGTGTAATAGTAGAACAGACTAGTGTTCCTTTTCTGTTCCAGAAGACCTGGATGGGGCTGGAGGAGAAGAGTATCCTATGGATATCTGGCTGTTGCTGGCTTCCTACATCCGTCCTGAGGACATTGTGAATTTCTCCCTGATTTGTAAGAACGCTTGGACTGTCACTTGCACTGCTGCCTTCTGGACCAGGCTGTACCGCAGGTGCGAGCACACAGTAGTGCCAGCGCTTCCTCTGGCTGACGGCATTGCTGTGTGTGATCGGAGCTGTGCCCGAGACCATGAGCTCTCTTCCCTTTCTTTACCCTGTGCCTGGGTGTGACCCGAGCTTTGGACTTCTTGATACTGCTCTGAATCTTATGGTACCGACTGTCGAAGGTGCTTGTCTTGCCAATGGCTGCCACCTTACCCCAGCTAGTGTCTGGGTGGTTTTTTGTTTTTTTTGTTTGTTTGTTTTTTAAACAGTATTGCTTCAGGCCCCAGAAAGAACTTAGATTTTTCCCCCTCCTTCCTCTGTACTGTCAGAAGAAGTGCTAGATTTTAATGTGGAGTACAGAGCTGTAGTGGACTTTGTAAACTGTAGAGCTGTGGTGAGGATGGATGCTATGTTAGCAGGGAATAGAGAATTTGCTGAGATGTCTGACAGGGAACCCAGTGGCTCTTCTCCAGGACAAGTTGTCTTTGAGCAACTAAAGTATATTACACTATCATCAATTAGGAGGCTTGTAATTTTGTAGAGCCTGAAATAATCCACATTTAAACCAAAAAAGGTAGAGAACTACAAGGTTACAAGATGAAGAAGCAAAAGCCATCAATAGTTTAAGGAGATGGTGACGGTGTTTGTGAGAACTAGGCAAGCTAGTACCCAGCCGTGGAATACTGGAACACAGTTCACATGACACCAGGAGTCCCGGGGGACTGAGTAAGAGCAGGAGAGACAGTTACATTTTGGTAGGAGTCATGTGTCATGTTTCAGGCACTACACGCTGGATGCTTCTTTGCCTTTGCGGCTGCGACCAGAGTCCATGGAGAAGCTGCGCTGTCTCCGGGCATGTGTGATCCGATCTCTGTACCATATGTATGAACCATTTGCTGCTCGAATCTCCAAGAATCCAGCCATTCCGGAAAGCACTCCCAGCACACTAAAGAATTCCAAAGTAAGTGAAAATTGCTGTTGGGGTGTGGCTAATGGACTCTTGTATGGTGGGCCTTTTCCAGTGGCTTGTATGCAGCTTCTTGATGGGGAGGGCTGTTGGTCCCAACCCATTAGGGGGCTAATGTAAACTTGTAGGATTCAGAAGTTTGATTTCTCCCAACACATTTTTGCTGTTCTAGGCTGGTTTATGCTATCCTTTCTTTAAAGCTTTCTTTTGCTTCTAGTGTATTTCTTGGTCTCTTGAACTTCTTTTTATGTACTTATTTTTAATTTATTTGACCAGTGTAGATAGAATGGTAGTTTGGGCTAGGAGGCGTAGAACTTGAATGGTGGGTATACACTACAGTTTTCACAAAAGTGCTTAGTCATGACTCCGGTAGCATGAGCAGCTCAACCGATGTCTGTTTCTAAAGTAATCTTGGCATCTGAGATTCCACTTCATTCTTGACTTCCTTTAAGGCTTCTGGTATAGATGTCTTTACTTGGGAAGCCCTGTGCCAGGCTCTTGCCAGGCCCCGTGGTGATTTGTCTCAGGGACTATAAGGTACTCCAATTCATGGATCTTAGGATGCCCAAATCTTCCTATGTTTTAGTCTGCTTTTATCTTAGGATTCTCTGCATAGTTTACATTCCTACACTGTATTCACATTTCTGGAATCCTGAATAATAAGTAGGTCTATTAGTCCTTGGGCCATTTCTCCTCCCTGGTGAACACCTTTACCAAGCCAGATGAATGTAGTCTTGGTTATTTAGGCAAGTTGATGCCTTAGCCCTTGTCTTACTCAACTGCTATTGTGTAATTTTCTTATCTTTTGAATTTGTAGGTAATTATTACAACTCTACCCACTCTAGTCCATTCTATAGCACTTCCTGTTCTCTTGTACTTTGCCTTTATGCTCATAGACGGTGTATGATTCTTCTCTCCTAGTTGAGCTCTAAGGTCATGTAGATTCCAGGAAGTAAAAGGGACTATTGATTTAAGGTAACCAAGATCCCCTCTGCAACACTTAGCAGTGGAGGTCATCAGGACCTAAGTCTGTTTAATAGAATGCTAGCTGATGGATTTAGGGCAGGAGGTGTGTGCTGCGTGAGTAGGGTTTCACCCCGAAGCTGCTTCTGCTTGTAATGTGAGTGGACAGTATCCCATCTCAGTTTGCAGTGTCTTCCTCCCTAGAAGCATTTACTCCTATCCGATTAACTACAAGGAGGGTGGTGATCGTTACAGAGTTAACCATGCCAGGTATGGAACAGGGCAGCTTTGACTGGGCAAACTCCTCATGCTTGACACATCTTAGCGGCTCCAGTGCACACTGCAAGGGTTACTGCGTAAATTCTGAAATGCTCATATCTTTTTACATTCCTATTACTGTGTCTTTTTGTTGGTTTAAATAGATTATGAAGCCAGAGTGGGTGGAAGAGTAAGCTCTCACTCCAGGTAGTGAGCACGGGCACCTTGGCAACCTCTTTGTCTTGGTAGAGATCCTCTGAAGAGGATGTGGGTCCTACTCCAGGTAGTGAGCACAGGCTGCCTGGCAGCCTCTTTGTCTTGGTAGAGATCCTCTGAAGAGGATGTGGGTCCTACTCCAGGTAGTGAGCATGGGCTGCCTGGCAGCCTCTTTGTCTTGGTAAGAGATCCTCTGAAGAGGATGTGGGTCCTATTCCAGGTAGTGATCTTTGTTTTGGTAGAGATCCTCTGAAGAGGATGTGGGTCTTGTAGTGGCAGATGCCTGGTGCATGGCCTCACCACTTATGTGCCTGTAACTGCATGGCACTCAGTTGCTAGCATGCCTAAAGGAAGTTGTCCCATTTCCTGGACGCCATCTTTTTGTATTTGATCCTCTCTCTCTTTTCAGTAGCATAGCTTGTGTGGGACACTGGAGCCGTTGTGATGGCAGCCGAAGTGTTTTCCCCTAAAAGCCAAGCCCATTATTTTTGATGGAGCAGCAGGACGTACAGGGCATGTCTGAAGGCAGGACAGCTGGCACGGCGGACGACCCATCCCTTACCCCTGGGAGGTACTTCACTTCTTGTGCTTAACCCTAGCTATAGCCTGACTTCATTGAGGGGCTTGCTTTAGACTGAATTCAGCTTAGCTCATTGGTTCCCATAACAGCTGTCTGTTTCCAGAAGGTCCTGAGTGGCTTGTTCCTGTTATAGGGCTAGCCCTCCTTGCCTGCTTTGTGGCCTTGTTAACCATCTTGCCTGGTGGCTACTTGCTGCCTTTATATTTTAACGAAGAGCAGTGGCTGCTGAATCAGAGAAAATGCCCCGCACTGTCGATACATATTTCTGTCTTTAAAGAGGAGAATGTAGGGTTGATCTTCGCAAGCCTCTGAGGTTGACTTGTATTGGTCCCTCTTTTCCTTTGTGATAGCACTATGTCTGTCTTCAGGGTGCACCAGTGTCAGGTCGGGTCTGCACACCAGCAAGTCCTCCGCATCGCAGCTGCAGTTGGCTTTAGACCTGTCACAGATAGTTTTGCTGCTTACTCATTTTTTTTTTTTTTTTTGTTACTTAATAATATGTTTTAATGTCATTCCCATAGTTTATTTTTGCTTTTTTTTTTTTTAACAGTGCTTACTTTTCTGGTGCAGAAAGATTGTTGGGAACAGACAAGAACCAATGTGGGAGTTCAACTTCAAGTTCAAAAAACAGGCATGTATTCTTCTTTTTGTCTGTATATTTTTATAAATTTATTTTTTTTAAGACTGTTTATTAGGGCTAGATGGCTCAGAGGGTAAGAGAGAGTACTGCATTTATAGAGGATTTAAGTCCTAGGTCATCTGATGCCCTCTTCTGGCCTTTTTAGGGCACTATACTCGTGTTCAAACCACTATCCATACCCACTTAAAATTAAGTTTTTTATTTTGTATGAGGGTTTTTTTTTTTTTTTTTTTTAAGACACAGTCTATGTATCTACTGAAACTTGGCCATGTAACTAGAGGGATCTGCCTGCTTCCGTTTCTCATGTGCTCAGATTACAGGCATGCCACCATGTCTGACTTGTCTAGTGGGTGTTTTGCCTGCATGGATCCATTGCACTGTGTATGCCTGGTACTGGTGTTGGCCAGAAGAAGGGGTCAGATTCCCTGGAATTGGAGTTATGGGTGGTTGTTAGTCTCCTTGTGAGTACTGGGAGCCAAACCTGAGTCCCTTTCAAGAATGGCAAGAGCTCAGAGCTGCTGAGACATCGCTGCATCCCTTCAGATACCTTATTTCATGAGTTTTACCATGTCTTAACCCTTTGTGCTGCCATAACAAAGTACCAGAGATTGGCTTAGTTATGAAGAATAGAAATTAATTTCCCCATAGTTCTGGAGGCCAGGACATCCAGGATTAAGTAAGGTACTTGCATGTTCTATGATGAGGCTCTGGTCCTTCTGTTTTCAAGATGGTGCCTTATTGTACTTTGTATGTTCTTACATAGCTGAGGTGGAAGGCTGAAAGGGCCTGAATCCATTTTAAAGCCCTCCTACCCTTTTTTTTTTTTTTTTTGAGACAGGGTTTCTTCTGTGTAGCCTTAGCTGTTGTAGAACTCACTCTGTAGACCAGACTGGCCTGGAACTCACGGAGATCCACCTGCTTCTGCCTCCCAATTACTGGGATTTTCTTTCTTTTTTTTTTTGTGGAGCTGAGGATAGAACCCAGGGCCTTGCGCTTGCTAGGCAAGCACTCTACTACTGAACTAAATACCCAACCTCCGTGGGATTTTTAATAAGAGTCTTTATCTCATTCATAAGAGAGGAGTCCTTATGACATCATCGCCTTCTAAAGGCTCCATTTCTTATATGACAGTAGATTAAATTTCAAAATAAATTTGAGGGAACTCTTTTATTTTCGGTTACTTGAGACAGGGTTTGTCTGTGTAACCCTGGCTGTCCTGGAACTCTCTTTATAGTCAAGGCTGGCTTCTAATTCACAGAGATCCACCTGCCTCTTCTTGAGTATTGGGATTAAAGTGTTCACCACCATGCCTGGTGGGAACTATTTTATATTGGAGGAAAAGAAAGAATAACAACTTTGGGTTGTTACCTAAGATAAACCTTGACAGATTCCCAGATCAGAGAACAGAGCTATAAAAGGTGTGTGTGTGTGTGTGTGTGTGTGTGTGTGTGTGTGTGTGTGTGTGTGTGTGTGTAAATGTAGCTATGGCTCTGTAGATAAAACACTTGTCACAAGCATGAGGATCTGATTTTGGCTACCCAAAACTCATGTAAAAACTGATGTGGTGGTATGCTTCCGTAAGCCCAGTGCTGGGCAGGTGGAAATGGGCAGAATGCTGGAGCTCACTGGCTTCCACATGCACTTGCACATACATCTACCCTCATGCATCCCACCCCTACCTTCATCCACCCTTTGTGGGCAGCTAAGGAATATTAAATATGCATAGTATCTTAGTCAGTGTTCTATTGCTATGAAGAGACGCCATGACATTGGCAATTCTTATAAAAGAAAGCATTTAATTGGGACTTGCTTACAACTTCAGAGGTTTAATCTATTATCATTATGATGGGAAGCATGGTAGCATGTAGACAAACATAATGCTGGAGAAGTAGTTGAGTTCTACATCTGGGTCTCAGGCAGTAGGAAGAGAGAGACACTAAGCCTGGCTTGGGCTTTTGAAACCTCAAAGCCCACCCCCAGTGCCTTAGGGATTTATTGCTGTGAAGAGACATCATGACCACGGCAACTCATAAAGGAAATATGTAATTGGGGTGGCTCACTTACAGTTTCAGAAGTTCAGTCCATTATCATCTTGATGGGGAGCATCATGATATACAGGCAGATTCTGTGCTAGAGCTCAGAGTGCTACATCTTGCAGGCAGCAGGAAGTCAACTAACACACTGGACAGTATTCTGAGCATAGGAAACTTCAAAGCCACCCCCACAGTGACATACTTCCTCCAGCAAGGCCACACCTCCTAATAGTCCACTCCCTATGAAATTATGGGGTCATTTACATTCAAACTGCCACACCCAGTGACTCACTTCCTCCAACAAGGCCATACCTACTTCAATAAAGCCACACCTCCTAATCCCTCCCAAGTAGTGAGTGCTACTCCCTGATGACCAAGCCTCCTGAGTACTGGGATTAAAGGCATGTGTAATTATAATTTAAAAAACAAACAAAAAACAAAATGAGAGGAAGGAAGGAAGGTAAATCATGGCAAAATATTCAGTGGTTGAGTGAGCTTTTTATATGTATAAATATTTAAAAGTTAGGAAAAGGGGGAACATTTTAGTAATGTACTGAAATTATTTACATACCCTTTTGGTCAAACATTTAAGATAGTTGGGCTAGTGAGATGGTTCAGCTGGTTTCTCTTTGTAGCCTTAGCTGTCCTGGAACTCACTCTGTAGACCAGGCTGGCTTTGAACTCAGAGGTCTGCCTGCCTCTGTCTCTGAGTGAAGGTGTGTGCCACCACAGCCTGACTACTTATCCTTCTCTTGATGATAGGCAAGGCAGCACTTTCACTGCTGAGGAGCCATCTTGCTAGCCCCACAAAGTTTTTAACTAAAGTCAGGCATCATACTTTCCTATTTATTCATTTTTAAAAACATAGTTCTTGTGAAGAAATTTGACTCCATGTCTTTGTAAGGAACTCGCAGTTTGGATGTCAATTAGACACCTCTCTCCACTAAGGGAAGCCCAGCATGGAGAAATGGGACAGGAGACTAGAGTTACTGCAGGAAGTGGAATGCTGAGAGCTCTTTTAGTCCCAAGACTGCTGAATCCTGCTCCATGATTCCTGGAATTTGGAGGTCGATTCTACATCTGTCCCTTTACTGCAGCAGATACTCTTTGAAGCCTGACAGATCACATGGAATTTGCAGTCTTTCAAGCATTGGAGAGTGGCTGCTAGAGCCTCTTCTTGTCTGACGGTGGAAATATCATCTAAATGAACTACAAACCCATTGCTGTGTTTACTAATCTAAGCATGCTCTTTCCCTTTTCTTAACAGGTAGATTGTCTTTGATCTCTGCATAGAAACCAGTATGAATGCAAAGCGGAGATGACAGCAAACTTTATCTTATTCACTTTAGTTCACCTGTTGGATTTTCCTCCACAGCATTACAGAGCATACATCTTTCCTTTGAACCATTCAATTAACACTTAGTCCTCCCTAGTCCCCTAGATTAAAGAGCAAGTGTACAGAACGGTTGCAACCACCCATTCAATATGAGGATGTTCATACCAACCCTGACCAGGACTGCTGCCTGCTGCAGGTTACCACCCTCAATTTCATCTTTATTCCTATTGTCATGGGGATGATATTTACCTTGGTAAGTGGGGATTCAGCTCCGCTATAGATTCTCATTGTATCTGTAGTTTGAAAAAGGATTTGTAGATTTAACTATTAAGAAGAAATCTCTGAAGAATAATAAAGCCCAAGATTAAAACCAGAATAATACATGGCTGCACCTCTTCTCCCCCATCAACTGACTGCACACACACCAAAGCCAAAATAAAACACAAAAGAAAAAACAAAACAAAACAAACACTTCCCAGATAAAAACAAAACAAAGTCTGAAATCAGATTTGCATATTAGACAGACAGACAGATATGGGGAGAAGGTAATTATATCTGAGGATGTTTTGCCTGTCTCCTCTTTAAGAAAAGGAAGGCTTTCACATCTTCCTGTATGTGCAGTGATCATTAATGGTTGAGAAATGGTGTCCTGAAGGGAACAGTGGAAAACACACACATGAGTACTGTCAGGACTTTGGGCATTCATGTGCTTCCATAATGGAATATTAAACTAGAGGAGAACTGGCTCTGTCCTTGTGTGATGCTCTGATTCTTTAGAACGTGGCCAGTAGTTAGAGGAGTAAATAATATATGTGCCTGGAGCTTATACTTTGTATGTTTTAATAATACTTACTTGGATAGGCAGCCAGAAAGTTCATGTTCTTTGCCATTTGTCCTCTGTGTGTCTTAGGCTTATGTTCAGAGATGTGTGGAGTTCCTCTCTGTGATGAAAAAGCTTAATTTTTTAATGATAGATAATATGTCATGAAGAATTTAAATAATGGATAAATTTATTGAGAAAGTAGAGTTGACTCAATCTGCCACTCTCCTATAACTACAGTTAACCTTCTGGGAACTGTTTCCTTTTTTTTTTTTTTTTTTTTTTTTGGTAATTTTTTTATTCATTTTACATTTACCAATCACAGATCCCCCCTTTCATCCCTTTTTCCACTCCCCTCCACCTCCCCTCCACTTTCCTCCCCCCTCATCCTCTTCTCCAACAGGGTAAATTCTCCCATGGGGGGGGGTCATCTAAGCCTGGTACATTCAGTTGAGGCAGGTCCAAGCCCCTCCCTGCTGCATCAAGGGTGAGCAAGGTGTCTGATCATAGGTAATGGAATCCAGAAAGCCAGCTTATGCACCAGGGATAGATTCTGATCACATTGCTGGGGCCCCTCAAATAGACCTAGCTGCACAACTGTCTCCTGTATGCAGAGGGTTTAGTCTGGTCCCATGCAGGTTCCATAGCTGTCGGTCTAAAGTTTGTGAGTTCCTTTGAACTTGGTTCAGTTGTCTGTAGATTTCCCCATCCTGATCTTCACACACCCCTTCCCCACCTTGCTAATATAATCCCTCTTCCATCTCTTGGCTGTGGATCTCTGCATCTGCTTCTATCAGTTACTGGATGAAGGCTCTATGATGACAGGGTATTCACCAATTTGATTACCAGGGTAGGCCAGTTCAGACACCCTCATCACTATTGCTAGTAGTCTAGTCTGAGGTTGTCCTTAAGGGTTCCTGGAGATTCCCCTAGCTCCAGGTTTCTCCCTTACCCCATGATGTCTTCCTCTATCCAGATCTCTCTTTCATTGCTCTCCTACTCCGTCCCTTCCCCCTCGACCATCCCGTTCCCTCATGTCATCCCTCATCCCCTCCCCTGTATTGTCCCCCTCATCCCCAGTTTACTCATGGAGATCTCCTCTGCTTTTCCTTCTCAAGGTGACCCATGCATCCCTTGTAGGGTCCTCCTTTCCTGGCTTCTCTGGAGCTGTGGGTTGTAGTCTGGTTATTCTTTGCCTTACATCTGGTATCTGGGTTTCTCAAGTGTGTCTGTTGATATGTTCAAGTATATGCCCTCTTGCAGTTAATTTTCTGCAGTTGAAACTGTGTCATAATACTGTTTTTATCATAGGCACTTCTCCTTTCATGTTAATCCATTCCATATATGTCATACTAATTCTGTATAAGTCTACATATAAATACTTGGAGGTTTTTTTGGTTTATTTTACAAAAACATGGGGTCAGGCTTAGGTTTCATGTATTAAGTTTCATGTTTGACTTGTTCATCAGTATCTTATCAGAATTCCATCTTTATTCTACATGTATAACACAATTAAATGGCTTTTGTGATAGAGTGTGTGCATTGATCTTAAGTTATTTATCTGTAAGGCCCTTTAACATGTTAGATACATAAAGCATAAAAACCCTTATAAAAATCACCCTGAACCTTTTATGTCTTTACAAATGTATTGGTACCATAACTTAAGAGATGAACCTTGAGACTGAGCTAAGGTGTGCTATGTGTAGAGCAGTCAGGGAGAGCCCAAAGAAACCAAGGTTAAATTAAATATTACACACATTTAAATTTAACTTAAACGCTGAATGTGCCTTTCTCTTGTAGTTTACTATTAATGTGAGTACAGACATGCGGCATCACCGAGTGAGATTGGTGTTCCAAGATTCTCCTGTCCGTGGTGGTCAGAATCTGCGCAGTGAACAGGGTGTGCAAGTCGTCCTGGACCCAGTACACAGTGTTCGGCTCTTTGACTGGTGGCATCCGCAGTATCCATTCTCCCTGAGAGCATAGTTACTGCTTCCCATCCCTTGGGACGGCTTCCAGTCTAGTCCGTTAGTAATCAGATTCTGTGTGGAGGGGCAGCTGGATTGTATATCTGATTAGTGATGCACATGCTGTTTGGGTTCCTGGGGCTCCTATTACAGGAGGTGGAAAGGTTGAATCAAGAGGAAAACCAGCTATGATTTATACACATTTTAATGTAAACTTTGCATATTTGAAAGGAGAAACCTGGCCTCATATTCTGTGTTAAACCCCAATTGGTGCTGTTGAGTTTGTTTATTCTTTGATCTCAACAAAAATGGTTGATCTTGTGCTAGGGAGAAATTAAACTCTGCCTGTTCAAGCAAGGAAGTTTTCCCTATGGATCAGAGGAACCCAGAGGTTTAAAGTGGTTGCTCCATTGTTGCTGCTCCTCAAATTCAAGTGAATATTTTTTTCTTTTCCCTTTACCCTTCTCCAGAAATAAAGCAGGTGACAGGGTTGTCAGAATCTTACGAGATTGACTTGTGCATCTTTAAAAAAAATGCTTTTTGGATATTTATTACATGAGTATTGATTGTTTTGCTGATTTTGTGTTTGGGTTTTTGTCTTATTGCATGAGACTGACAGTGATGGTAATGATTATGTGCCCCTGGTACTGTTCTAAGAACTTTATACATTGTGTCTCTAATCCTTGTGTCTTCCCATTCTATGTGAGAAGCTGAATCATTGACTTACCCAAGGCCAGAACTGCTGCTGGTACATGCAGAGCTAGGATTCTGACCATGTCTTTTGCCATACCACAACTTCAAAGGCCAGTCTTTTTTTTTTTTTTTTTTTTTTTTTTTTGTGGTATATAGTGGTAAAAAGGAGTAGGCAGATGTGATAAATAAAAAAGTAAAAGAATGAGTTAGTTGGAATCTTTCAGATAGACATTCATTAACTGAAAGGTAAAACAAAAGAGTATAGGGAGAATTGTGATGTTTGTTAGAAAGCCTTTATGATATGCTAAAGGTCATTTTCAAAAAATGCATTGCATGTTGAAACCAGCCTTAAACTCGAAGCAATATAGTGGCTTTTCTCTGCCCTGTCCTGTACTTTGCAACCTTTGTTTTTCTTTTTTTTAAAATCATCCTGTGTACTTTCATGAGCCTGGTCTTCTGTCCATACAGAAACATTGACACCCTCCTTTGGTCAAAGTTCTTACTGTCACTGGTATGCTCTGAGAAAAGGATCATGGGTGGGCTTTTTGTTTATTCTTTTGCTAAGAAGCAACCTTTGTTGTTTCCTCTCCCCCTGGATGTGGCAAGAGGTAGGCAGTAAGACAGTATTCTTATACTCAGATCTTGAGTCTAGCCCCTAGCACCACAGTCCAGCCTCCCTGCCCCACAAAAAGGAGTCTTCTTGAGACAGGTCTTGCTGTGTAGCTAGCCCAGGCTGGCCTTGAACTTAATCCTCTTTCTTTAGCCACCTGGAGTGTTGGGATTACAAGTGTGAGTCACCAGACAGGACAAAGACAATATTCTTTAAACTGAAAAATATTGTGAGGTAGATACTGTTGTGAGCTAAACTGCTAAGTTAGTATATTGGTTTTTATCACTCTCGTTACCCCATGCTATTTAAAGAAGATTCTTGAGAAGCATCTGTTAATACTGCTGCTGACTGCTAGCCTTACCCCACACTCAGAGGAATACTAATGTTGTTGAACAGAAAGTGAGACTGGGTCAGTTAAAAAAAAAAAAAACAACCAAAAAAACAAAAAACAAAAAACCAAACCCCAACATAACCGACAACCAGAATTTGGGTACTAAATTAACAAAAGCAAGAAACCCAAGGACAGTGAGCCCTCCACAGATCTCTGCAATCAAAAGTTGTCTCTTTGAAGTAGAAGAAGCACAGTTTGGAGTTCCCTGAACAACGATGCCCCAGAGCTGGGGGACGTTGTCCTTGAGGGTGTGTGTCTCCCATTTAGATTAAGGGGTGAAATAAATGTGGCTTAATAATTGTTTTCTGGCTCAACTTCTGAGTTTTTATGCCAAATTCCTTGGTATGATGATAGATACTATATTCTGCCTTTGAAGTTACTGCCTCTGCTGTGTTCTTAACACATTGCCAACACTTGGTAAAGTGATTCTTCATGGTTACCATGGCTTCAGTCTTCCACAGCATTGGCTGAGTTGCCTTTTCTGGCATTATTCATGCTTTGTTAATGAAGGGATCTGGAGAGTCTCAAAAGAATTGCCTTTTGGTAAGCACTAGACCAACTGGAGACCAACTGGAACTTTGTAGACTCTAGGTTTAGAAACTAGTACTTTTCACTTCTTGAAATATGTATATATACACACATACATAAAAAATACATGGTATATATGTTCTTGCCCAGAGGGTAAGAAAATAATACACACTTAGCTTCTCCCAACCCCCATCAGAATTACATTCCCTTGCCTTTCTCTAAAGATGCAAAGACTATGTTGACTGTGTTTGGAGAAAGTGAATGAAAGGCTGTGTTAACTGACCTCAGCTATAGTCTCTACAGGACTCTGCTGTTACAGGATGTGCATAGAGCTGTAACTGCACATTGCATGACTAGAACAGTATTCGATACTGGGCAGTGGTGGCTCACACCTTTAAGCCCAGCACTTGAGAGGCAGAGACACAGACAGGTGGATCTCAGTTGGGGCCAGCCTGGTCTACAGAGTGAGTTCCAGGACAGCCAGGGCTACACAGAAACCCTATCTCAAAAAACCAAAAAAGAAGAAACCCAAAAACCTCACAACCAGTTTTTCACACTTACAACAGTGTTTATGGGGTATTTGTAAAGGATTTGAGTAGGCACTGTAATGAAACTTAACAAACCAGATGGGAAAGATACAGTAATAGCCACGGGGGCAGGGAAAGGGAGCAATTCAGGAAAATAGGTTTAGCTAGAATTTGTCAGAATTTTGGCATATGAGCATGTTTTCATAGGATGTATGTATCATAGACAAACACTTCATTTTATAGTAACAGTGTTAGGACAGTCACATGCTTAAAAGCAAGTCATACTTTACTGAAGTCTATCACTATGTAAGAGTATAAGGATATAAGGGTTTCCAGTTTCTCCATTTAAAAATGTGTGGGAGAGAACAGGTGTGAAAGGTGACAGACGACTGGCCATTTAGGGAACAGGTTAGACTTGGGAAGGTGAGTTCCAGGAGGGTAGAAGCAGTTAGGATGCACTCTGCATTCCATGTCCTAAGGCCTAAACACCTACCAGATTAAATGCTGGTCCTGCCCTCAGACCCAACCAAGATGGCGCACAGCATCAAAGCAGCGCCCTTGTCACGTGTGAACCGGGTCTAGGGAGCGCCCGGGTGTGGGGGGCGTGGCCTCGGGAGAGGCGGCCAGGCCCCGCCCTTGGGGGTGGGGCCGGGGTATCCGCGGAGGAAGGGGGCGGGTCCTAGAGGCCGGGTACTGGGCGGCGGAGGCTGCAGCTACCTTTGAGCGCTTGCCTCTAGGACGCCTGGCGCTGCCGAGGTCGGGGGCGGCGCCCTGCTGCCGCTGGGCCTTCGGAGATTCCTCGCAGGTGAGCGCCCACAGCCCACTCCGCGGGGAAGGATCCCCTTTCCCCAGCTCCAGCTCCCCTGCACAGTTTGAGGAGGAGTCTCTGTTAGTGCGCCTTGGGAAACAGCCTCTTCTGGTCTGGATGTGTCTCTGCGGGGCGCGGGTTTCGTCGCCCCTCGTCTTTGCTGTGCCCTGTGCCCTTGGGGATGAGGATGGGGGACGATGCCCGTTTTGCAGGGAGGGTGTAGAGTTCGCCCTCAGCTCCATCGGCTTCCTGGGAGGGGGCAGCCGTGTGGACTGCGCCCCCACATCCTCTCCAGGAGTCAGAGCAAAAGCGCCTCTGGGCTTGGGGGCCAACTCTGCTCCTTTGGGCGAGCGCTTGTGAGAGGCTGAGGTCTTGGTTCTTCCCAGGGGTCTTCATCCTTCCCGCGTGCCTCTTTACGCCCTTGGTTACTATCGTCAGCTCTGCATTCCTGGAACTGTCAGGGTGTCAGGCCATATCAGAGATGCCCCCCATCTCCGCAGTGCTGGGGAGGTGGGGTGGAAGGAATGGCCAGCCTGAGGCCTGGTGGGGGTGGGGATGAGGGTGGGCGCAACAGGAAAAGACGTTCGTAATAGAGATTCCTGAACTGGTGTGGGGTGGGGGTGAGGGGCCGGTTCGTGAACACAGTAGGGGTATTTTCCAGCACGGATGTTGAGGGTTTTATGGTGGGTAAGAAGGGAGGTCGGGCTGGAGGACTTGGAAATGTGTTGTAGGTGGTTTCTTTGAGAAGGAGGAGGGATCTAGGACTAAGTGCCACTAGGTGCTGATGTCACCTTTGAAGAGAGATGTGTTGGAGAGGAGGAGAGTTGAGGCAGCTCAGTACTTGTTCTCGGATAGCAAGTGGTTAAGGGGCTATGCTTAGCCTGACGATTCCCCCCTGGTGTGAGCTTGAGGAGGCTCCTCCAGGAGCCAGGTTTCAGGGACTTCCTGCAGTCCTTTCCAGAGTTGTCGGGATTGACATTTGGTACTTTGTTCAATATTGAGTAAACAGTTATTGGGCACCTACTATGTGCCAGACACCATGCTTGCTGCTTGGTCATCTAAAAGCAGTTTAGGGCCATGGAGCAGATAAATGGTACCTGAAGTAGGTTCGAGTAGGCACCACCTCTCCTATATACAATTTAGTTACATTGCTAGTTCACTGGAAAAAAAAACCAACAACCAAAACACCCCAACTGGATTCCAACCCACAGAATCCCCATCACGGTTAACTGGCTGTACAGTCTTCAGTAAAAATGACAGCTTGAATGATTTTCATTGGCTCTTTTCTTAGATTTTTGTGCTAAGATCTGAGGAGGCTTCCCGAAATGAATGATGTCTCAAAGTAATGAGATGAGGGATAGCACATTGGTTATCAGGGCTGTGGTAGCCTTAGACACTGTGTAGTAGGAGACCCCATCTCTGGAAAATGAGTGGGTATGGGAGACTGCTGTGAGGGGAGTTCTCATCTGGAGGTGTTCGGGTCTGTGCTGCTGAGCATGTCATGATGTCAGTATATGAGCTCTGCCCCAGCAGCTGGCTTGTAAAGGAGGGATGGAGGGGCAGAGTAGGGGCAGGCAGGCTCTTGGTTTCTCCTCGGAGTTGATGGTTGAAATCTTAGCCTTGGAAAGAGTTATGAGGTTTGCTGTGGGACCTTTCTGAGCCTCTGAGGATAGTAAGGCTAGAGCAGGGGAGAAGATGGGTAGCTGGGCTGGGATGGTGATGAGGTAAGGGTGAAGGGTCAGGAGGGCCAGGGAGCTGGGTGCTAAAGGGACTTTAAGGGATAGGGAAGTTAGCTGAGGCCTTGTTTTGCCAGAAATACTCTCCCCTGGGCCTCAAAGAGCTGTATTGTATAAAGTTGGTAGAGGATTTGCTCTATGAACAAGGTGTGCTGTGCTGACTGAGCAGTATAGAGAGGTTGTGTGTGTGTGTGTGTGTGTGTGTGTACACATGCATGGTGTGTTTGTGCAAATGTGTGTGCTGGAAATGAGGAGTATGAAAGACTGAGAGAGAAAAATCTGCCACAGAGTCTGGGTCCCACATAAGGAACTGGAAGAAATGGAGGAGCGGGGAGTGGGGTCAGAGGGAGAGACAAATGTGTATTGCAACCACATAAGTCGCCATCTGTCCCCTACCCCCACCCCCCTGGCCTGCTAGCTCACTGACCTATAATTAGCTCTGGAGGGCATCCGATGCTGGCTTACAGGAGTGTGGCACTTTGGGTGACCAACAGACAGAAGGACACTGGGAGTGAGGGGCTGTGGTCCTACGCTAAGGACCCAGGACCACGACCCGTCTGAATTCTGCAGTTTGAGAAGGGCTGTGTATTGCTGGGGTGGGAAGTGGCCTTAGGGAGCTGAGGATGTCAGTGAGGTAGAGCTGGCGGAGGAGACAGTGGTGGGGCTGTATTGCTGGGGTGGGAAGGGGCCTTAGGGAGCTGAGGATGTCAGTGAGGTAGAGCTGGCGGAGGAGACAGTGGTAGGGCAAGGGAATCTAAAGGAGGGTTATGTGAGACTTGAGGCTGGCAGGCACTAAGGACTTTCCTTCTGTCCACTCCTGGCTGCTGCCTCACCACACAAACGTGATTGCTGCCTGGGTTGGTACTCACATTGCAGATGGGCTGAGGTGCTGTATAGCATGGGGGCTTCCTTCAGGTATTTTCTGCTCTCCCAGGAGAAGTCAGCTCTAGCACAGGGCAACTGCGTGCCTTTCAGTTGGGGACTGAGAGGCCCAGGCTTAGGGTCACGTCCTCTGAGAGCTTCAGTTGTTCCTATTCCAGGTGGCGCTTAGTGCTGACCCCAGGCTAGACCAGAGATAGCTCTGTACAGATATTCTCCCAAGAAGCCTGTGCTATATCTTACAAGTTTTCTCCATCTGAAACAGTACTCTTTGAGTGAGTATTGAATTGAATTGAAGTCCTTGGTCTTCTGGTCCCCTGGGTTCTATGAAGCAGGGCCTCCTTGAAATTAGGATATTTATTTAACTTGCAGCAGAGAAGTGCTGGATGTAGTGTTACATTCCACTGGGGGAACTGGCAATAGATAACATGGAAATCCTTAAATCTGTCATAAAGCAGAGTATTTAGGTTTAGGTGTATGACCTTGAATGATACAACAAATGTATAGATTTAGTGCATCTTATATATACATATTTTATTAATTATAGAACTATATGACATGTTATTGTATGGCAATTGAAAAAAGCACTCAAATACTTTTTAAAAGTTTTAATTTTTTAAATTTAATGTGTATGGGTGCTTTGCTTGTAAGTATGACTATGTGCCAGGTGTGTCCCTGGTGCCTGTGGAAGCAGAAGACACTGGATCCACCAGAGCTGGAGTTAGAGACAGTTAGTTGTTAGCCACATGTGGATGCTGGGACTCAAACCCTGGGTTCTCTGGAAGAGCAGCCAATGTTTTTAACCACTGAGCTATCTCTCCATCCTCCTGAAATGTATGTATGCATGCATACATACATACATACATACATACTTATTTATTTATTTATGACAAGGCTTATCTACATGGCTCTGGCTGTCCTGGACCTCACTATTTAGACCAGGCTAGCCTCAAACTCACAGAGATCCACCCGATCTGTCTCCTGAGTGCTGGTATGTGCTGGTGTGTGCCACTGTGCCCAGCTTTGAAATAACTTTTTAATTGTCAGATGAAGTAGTTAGTTTGTATTTAGAGGCTTTTGTTGCTGTCTTGCCCAGCCAATGAGTTCAAGTCTCATAAATTAGGAATGCATGTGTGCTCAATAGCATTTCATGTAGCACAAGCTGGCCTCAAACTTGCTGCATAGTTGAGGATGACCTTGACTTTATTTCTGCCCCCATACT
This sequence comes from Onychomys torridus, assembly GCF_903995425.1. Taxonomy (NCBI): domain Eukaryota; kingdom Metazoa; phylum Chordata; class Mammalia; order Rodentia; family Cricetidae; genus Onychomys; species Onychomys torridus. The sequence continues at coordinate 59,085,803 of NC_050453.1, forward strand.
CGAGTGCTAGAGTTGCAGATGTGCAGTTCTGTGCATATCTGATGAGCCTCCATGGCCATGAAAAGACAGTTGTCTTTTCAGAGGGGAAATAGGTTTCCATTAACTTTTAGAAAAACTTCCACAGAATAATGAGAGTCCCCTCGTGTGATACTGAGCTCCTTATTCCTAAGTAAGAAGATGTGAAGGGCACACAGGAGGGGGAATGTGCAGCTACAGGTAGGTGGGGTGGTGGTGGTTGGGCAGAGGTGAGAGGTACAATTGACCATGGTGGTTGCTTTGGAAGAACACTTTTCCATTTCGGCTTAGAAGAGCAGGGCTGAGAGTGGACAGTTGGGAAGCCTGGCTGTCTGAGATTGGGTTGGGCTGCTCCGTGCTAATTGACATTCTGAGGGATGACCTGGGGTGAACCCAGCCTTCTCTCATGGACATGGAGACCTGTGCTGGGAGACCCTGCAGTGCATCCCTAGTAGAGTGAGGTAATCGAAGGGAGGCTTGGGCCTATTCTTGTGATCTCAGCTCACACAAGACTAGGGCAGTATGCTGAAATCTTTTGGCCCTATGAGGGCAGAATACTGGGAACAAAGAGAGTTGTTATTTTTTCATCCCCATCCCTCTCTCCTCTCTCTCTCAGACATTCTCACATAGGTTCACTTAGACTCTTTCATGACCAACAGTGCACTTTCATGATCACACACATACACATGAGCTTTCATGGTCCCACTGTGCTTTTAGGAATATACAAGACTTCTTACCTCCTACATGCATATGCCTGTCCTTACCACACACACTCATTCTTGTGACTGTGCACATGCTCACACACCATCACGTGTAGTCATGAGCTTGACCCATAATTATAACCACACATATCTATGACTCATTGTTTATGTTTATGAAATGTTTATACATGCACTGGCTTTCATGCACACACTCAGGCCCTGATTGTCATGACCATACTCTCTTTCTTTCTTTTTCCTCCCTCGAGACAGAGTTTCTTTGTGTAACAGCCCTGGCTGTCCTGGAATTCGCTCTTTAGAACAGGCTGGCCTTGAACTCACAGCGGTCTGCCTGCCTCTGCCTCCTGAGCACTGGGAGTAAAGGTGTGTACCACCATGCCTAGTTTCATGACCATACTCTTACTCCATTCTTCTCCTCTTCCTAATTCTCCCATGGCTACACATATATACCAAGCATTCTCAGGACTACATGCTCACATATTTGACTTCACAGAGACACATGACCCCTTCATCCTCTGTTTCATAAACACTTGTACACATGCTGTTTTTACACATACACACACACACACACACACACACACACATACACACATACACACACACCATACACACACACATACACACACATGCATACACACATACACACACACACCATACACACACACACACCATACACACACACATACACCATACACACACACATACACACACACATACACACACACACACCATACACACACATACACCATACACACACACACATACACACATACACACATACACACACACACCATACATACACACACACACACACACACATACACACACACCATACACACACACACACCATACACACACACACATACACACACATACACACACACACCATACACACACATACACACACATATACACACATACCATATACACACATACACCACACACACACACATACACACACATACACACACATACACACACACACCATACACACACATACACACACACACACACACCACACACACACACACACACACACACACACACACACACACACACGCCCCTTTACAATGCTTGCATTTCTCAGTGGTTCTGTATCCTGATGCTTCCCCCTAACACCTGTCACACTCTGACCAGGACTGTTTGTTGCAATGTGATAACCCCTTAATCTTAAGACTGACTCACTAATGCAGTGACTTCTGAGCATTTATTTTTTTTCCCTTGCCAGAGAACCCTGTTGAACATTTGTCCCACACAGATCCCTGGCTTTGAGAGATTTTTATTTTCCAAATATACCATACCCGGTGCTTTGTTTCTTCTTTTGAAAACTATTTGAGAACGCTTGTTTCAACAGATGACTCTGATTAGTAGGAGATGCCTAGAATGACTGTCCTCGTGATGAGATGGAGAAGCTGAAGGTTGTGTTCAGTGCTGCTGCCTTATGTCTTGGCTTGGGTGATATACCATCTCTATGAGATACCTGGAGTGTGGAAAATGGTTGACAGACCCCAGTGTTAACTTTGTGACTGTCCCAGGTCTATTGTTCTGTTGCATTGATGTTCCAGTTCTCTGGTTGAAACTTTATTTTAGCAAAACAGGAGGATTGTATCTTGTATCTTAATAGGCAGTCCTTAAACCAGGAATTGTCAAATCAGGTTTTAGACTAACATCCCTTTAATACAAATGGAACCTTGATCAAGTGTCCCGCAAAAGGACAGGTTTGTAATCAATGAGATTGAAGTAAGAATAAAGGGCTTGTGGGCTGTTGAGGTGGCACAGTGGTTAAAGGTGCCTTCCATGAAGATTTGACAGCCCGAGATTGAACCCCAGACCCCACAGTGGAAGGAGAGACCTGACTCCTGAGAGTTTCCCTTGACCTCCATATGCACGCTATGGCAGGTACTCACCAGGCCTCACATATGCACACGTACAACAGATGGAATTTAAACAAAGAAATAAAAGCGAGTTTAGAGCCCTCCAAGTTGGTCACACCACTTCCACCATGCCTGCCCTCGGAAGCACTGTCGGAAAGTCAGGTTTACCACCTCTGCAGTTAGAGAGAGTCGTGATCACTGGAACTGAGTGTCCCACAGGAGGGACTAAGCTGACAGGTGTGCCCGGGGTAGAACTGGTTTCTACCAGTGCCCCGGTGTGGTTGTTTGAAGTACCCCCCTTCACTGTCAAGAAGGGCGTAGATTGGACAGGACATTGTGTGCTCACAGGTGAATTGGACTATCTTGGGAAGAACTGACCCATAGCTGTCTTCTTAGGGAGTAGCTAGAAAGTTGGACTTCAGAGATTCTGGCCTAGGGGAGCCTGTTGGGTCAGCCAGGGCCTCCTCCTGTGCCCACCTGAATGTGCCAGGTATTAGGGAGGGCTGAGTGCTAAGGCTGGCATCTGGTGCCAACTTGTACTCTGATCACATTTGATACCCTTTCAGAACCCCTTCTTGGCCATTTGTCTCCCGTGAGCCTCTTGACAACCTGTGGGATCCCTGAAGTGTTGTGTATTGTGTCCTTTCTTTGTCAGACTTAGACAGCAGAAATGCAGAGGCAAGAATTCCCTGCTGGTCTTGTAGGAGGTGCCGAGGACTGGACACGTCTGAAGAGTTTATGTCAGACCGCTAGCAACTCCCAAGTAAACCTTGTCCCAGACTTTAATTCTCTGGGAATGGCTTCCTGAAATCAGATAGATTTTCTGGTGGGCTCATCCTTGAGGGCCCCAGGAGCCTTTGGTGCTGAGAGTTAACACAGAGTTTGTATGGCTAGGAAATGGTGTCCACCTTTCCGGGATGGTGACCTGTAATTCTCTGACAGCTGTCTGAAGTGGGGGCTGCTAGCTATCACTTCCATCTCAGAGAGGGAGACTGAAGCTTGGAGACAGTAAGTATCTTCCCAGCTCCAGAGTCTGCCTTTTAAGAAAGGAGTGGCTCCAGGGTGCTGGAAGACTGTAACTTTCAGAGGGTGAGGTCAATGACCATAATTCTGGGCCAGGATTTCCTCCTTGGAGTTCCTTGAAGTCTATCAGGAATGAACTTCTAGAAATCCCTCCAATTATCCACAAGTGTGTTCAGTTTCTTTCCCATGAAGGCTTGCTGTTAGAGCTTCCAAAACTGCCTAGGGTTCTTTTTTTTTTTTTTTTTTTTTTTTAGCTGAGAATCGAACCCAGGGCCTTGCACTTGCTAGGCAAGCGCTCTACCACTGAGCTAAATCCTCAACCCCTGCCTAGGCTTCTTATGTAGGGTCTACAGAGTGATGATGTAAAGGAAGGCCAGTGCCAGAAGGAGGTATAAGTATAGGTCTTCAGCCAGGCAGTTGTGGCGTATGCCTTTAATCCCAGCACTCAAGAGGCAGAGGCAGTTGGATCTCTGTGAGTTCGAGGTTATTCTGGAGTTCTAGGACAGGCTCCAAAGCTACACAGAGAAACCCTGTCTGGAAAAACAAACAAACAAACAAACAAACAAACAAATAAACACCCAAAAGTATAGGTCTCTAAGGGGCAGCCCTCCCCTTTGGGAGTGGATCAGCTAAGGCTCCATGGATGAAGTGTGGGATGAGATTGGACAATCCAGGTTCATTAGAAGAGGCAGGCCAGGCAAGGTCTTGATGAAGAGAGAAGGAGGAGAAGCTCTGGCTGAGAAAGAAGGACAGAGCCAGATGGTGGTGTCGCACACCTTTAATCCCAGCACTCGGGAGGCAGAGGCAGGTGGATCTCTGTGAGTTCAAGGCCAGCCTGGTCTCCAAATTGAGTTCTAGGAAAGGCGCAAAGCTACACAGAGAAACCCTGTCTCAAAAAACCAAGAGAGAGAGAGAGAGAGAGAGAGAGAGAGAGAGAGAGAGAGAGAAGGCAGGTGAGCAGTCTGAGGGCACGAGCAGATGGTTGTTGGTGCCACTGGGGTTAAGGGATTCCAGAACTCGGGAGGGGTGGGGAGTGTGATTAGAGCGTGCAAGTGAGTTGGTAGTGGGTGACACAGAAAAGACATGATTCTGTGTGAAGTCAGCTGAGGCAGGAGGAAGTGGGTGGGGCTCTGGAGACAGGTCATGCCAGTAGGGAAATGACCACCTTTGTGAATGATGATGCAGACCCTCCCCAGGCTTGAGGACAATGTCAGAGGAAGGGCCTAAGCTAGTTCCTCACAGGCCACCTGTCTCCGTCATCCTCATGGGTGTGAGACAGGGCATTCTCAGGGACGACAAGAAGCCTGAAAGACCTGCCCCACTTTGGTGTTAGCTACACCTCTAATCCTGATTTTCCCTTTTGTCTGTGGGGGCTTACATATGTGACCCAAGTCTCAGTTATCATATCTGAGACATGGGTAGAGGGATTGTGTCTTCCTTGCGAGGAGCTGTGAGGATGAAGTAACACCATTCTAGCATGTGATAAATGTCTACACATCATCGTGGCAACCATGATCCTCATTTTTCTGGGTCACCACTTCCATGTCCTTAGACTTGCCCCCCCCCCCTTAGTCTAGGGCGTGTAAGACCCTCCTCTTGGCCTGCTGGCTTTGAAGAAGCTCCTGCCCTGATGCTCCTTCTTCAGCTCATGGTCTATTCAGGTATGGGCGTAGTTCCGATCAGCTTTGCTGTCTTCTTTGCTAAGCTAGGCAAGTGGTGAGGCCTGCCATCTGGTCGGGCAGTAGGGAGCCAGGCCTGTGTGAATACATAGCCAGCCAGAGCATCAGACTGGAGTGTCCATCCCTCCTGTTTGTCAGGGGAAAAGGGGGGTGACTTTAGGGAAGCCAAAGATGCCTCAGAGATTGCCTTTTATGTTTCCGAAGCCAGAGGCCTACTTTTCAGACACCCCTCCTCCTCAACACACACTCACACCCACTCACTCTTGAGCCTTCTTCTGCTGTTCACAGCCTGCCCCACACCCTTCCTGGCAAAGCCCCTTGCAAATGCTGGCTTTGGGGACTGGCACTTTCTCTTCTGAATCAAGACCTGTGAGTTTGGGAGTTGCAGCTTCTGCTAGGCTGAGATGATAATTGCACTATTTAAAGCTGGCTGCGGAGCCAGAGACACCAGTGGTCCCCCATGTGGCTAGTCTAAAGTTTCTTTGGCTCACCCATGGTGTAATGATTGGGGTGGGTAGGAGGTCCTTCACGGTCCTCCAGGGCTTCCTGCCTGGCACCCTTCTCTGGGCTCATCTCCAGCCAGCTCTAGGTGCCATTTCACCAGAGGAAGTGAAGGTGCCACCTGGCGCCTGGTTTGCAGGGAGGCTGGGAAAAGGCTCTTGGCTCCGAAGTCGGCTTGTCAGTTGTCAGAGGGGCCAAGAGGATTTGGGGAGGCTGGGTTGCACCAACTGGCCAGCACCTTACACTGTTCACCCTGGTCTCACCTGGGAACTTGAGCATCATTTCTTAAAAGAAACTTTCCAGATGAGGTGGGGTGCCATCATGTGACATGGCCGTGAACAGGAGCGTCGCAAACACCCAGGCTTTCCTTAGCCCCATATGAAGGCAGTTCCTCCTCTGACATAGTAGGGTACTTTCTCCCCAAAGCCAGACAAAACAAGGGCTGCAGGCTCCTTCTTACAGCCCAGGCGTCAGGAGTGGTACCATAGCCGAGTTCATGCAGCTGGACTCTGGTAAAACTGCACCCTGATTTCCTAAGGCCTGGCTCTAGACTTCTTTGTGCTATATTGCAGGATCCCTGGGAATCTGGCCCTGAAGCCATCTGCAGGGTGCCGAGAGTTTCTGAGAATATTCTCCCGCTCCCCACTCCCTTTCCCACATTTCTTTTCCTTTCTTTCCCCCTCTATCCCCCTCTAGTGACCAAGGCTAGGACCTTGTGCATAGCAGGTAAGCCCTGTATCAATGAGCCACACCCCAAGCTCCATACTGCTCTTGTCCACAGGACTACTTCTATACAAGGGGCCTGGGCCTAGCCTTCTCTTCTCTTTCAAGCTTTCTTGGAAAAAAACAAACAAAAAACAAAAACAAAAAACCTTGGGAAAAAAATAAAATTAAGAGGTGTGTGGTGCCGTAGAGAGAATGTGAATCTGCTGTTGATGTGTTTGGAGAGGGAAGATGGGACCCTGGGACTTTCAGTCTCCACAGCCTGGAGCACTCAGGGTGAAGGGGTTCTGAAACACTGGGGCGGGGGGAGAAATTGCTGTTGTTAGCATCCCAGAGGGCAGCTTATGAGAGTGGAGCGGCAGTCCATCTCCTGTGTTCCCAGCTGCTCTGGGTTGGGGAGGGAGCATGGGCTGCCTGACCACAACTTTCCACCTTGGTTCAGCTGGTGGAAAGGATCCCCATGTCTATTTCTCCATCTGGGAGGATGTGTGTTTGCCCTAGGTCTCTCCATGTTCCCTTGTCTGCTCCTCACCCCTGCCTTCGTGTGTGTGTGTGTGTGTGTGTGTGTGTGTGTGTGTGTGTGTGTGTGGTGCCTGCTTGAGCTGTGGCTCCCCTGGAAATGTCTGTGAGCTCTGGGGTTTTCTAGCTGCTTCTCTGTCTCCTCCTCACCAGTCTCCCATTTTTGCCTATTTTATTAGGACTCTATTTTCCCGTTGGGCTCAGCTCTGCCAGAAGCTCATGTCTCATCTCTCTCTCTCTCTCATACTGGATCTTGACCCTCCAAGATGCCTATCTTTACCTGTTAAAATGTGCATAGGCTGCCCCTACGTATTTAGAAGGGGGTGTGTAAGGCAGAGAGGACAGCACCACTGATGTAGTTCTCCAGGGTACCCATCATTGTGTTGGGACTTTTATGTGGTTTTGGAGTTCTCCTCCAGTGAGCCACCTGAAGACACTCCCTCTGAGAACTGATGAAGCCGGTGGCCTAACCCTGGCCAGGGAGGTTAAAAACTGAAGGTGGGCAGAGAAATTCCCAGGTGTATCCCGACTGCCATATCCAGCCGTTCTTTGCTGTGACTACTGGGTCCCTGGGCTGTGCATATGCTCATGAGCTGGTTGGTAGCACCAGCAGTGGGAAGTTACCTAGACCAAGGGAGTAGATTCCTAGGAGTAGGCTGCCTCACACGAGGTCTCCCTCTGGAAGCACCACATTCATTCCCACCCCCACATAGACCTGGAGCTTCTCTGTCATTCAGTCCCCAACAAAGAGGTGGAGGCTGCGGATCTACTAGGTTTGCACAAATTCTCCTTGGCAGACTTCAGAAGTGGGCAATGACAAGCCAGCCTCATCCCTGAATTATGGGCATCCTAGCAGGTCAGGGCTCTCTGCCTGCCCCAGTGCCCAGGCTGTACCTCTCCAAGACTTCAGCCGTATTCTGTGGGACTCCCATCCTCTAAGCCTTTTAACCCCTTCTGTAACCTGCCTTGGCTGGAATGTGAGAGAGAAGGCTATGGGGGGGGGTGCAGAGACCCCATTTCCTCTCCTCCCACCTTCAGGTCTCAGGAGGACTCTGGGCAGCCTGCCGGCTGCTCCCCTACCGCTGACTGAATCATTTCTATATTTGGCCAGCAAGCCACGTGGGTGGGGCACCACTGCGGCTGCACTTCTGACAGCTGCAGGGGGTGGGAGGCAGGGGCTGCAGGCACAGAGGCGAGGCAGGAGGCATGTGCATTCTTTGGGAAAACTAATGAGGTGCCACCAAGGTGAGTAAGCCCCGAGAGAGGGTATATGCCAACACTCCCACTCTCTCCCACTCTGGTTCGGGGCCTGCCTCCTCTGCCCCTCCCCTGATGCCCTTCTCTCTTTAGCTGGTCCTCACAGCACTCTCTTCTCCCACAGACCACTCCGCCCTCCAGAAACCATGGGTGTTGCTAGACCCAGCTGGGATTCTGCCAAGCTCTGGTGCTCAGTCTAAGACAAGGGTTGCCTCCCAGCCCGGCTCGCCCAGCCTGTCATGGCCACACGCCGATGCCTCCCGCTTGTGTGGGGACACAGGGCACCCAGCCCCAGCCCTGAAAGGTTAAGCCAGGCCTTCTGGCTCCATTCCACAGGGACACTGCAGGCCCCAGGCTTCTTTCAGAGCAAGAGCAACTGATGCCATGGGAGAAGCCCCTACCCACCTGTCCACTTGCCTGGCACTGCCTGTTCTGAGACCCATGCCCCGGGTCCTTCTGCAGGTGCCAACCCTGTGAGTTTTCCCCATCCCCTGACCCGACGCTGAGAAGGCTCTGTCCATCCCCACCATGTGTGAGGTGATGCCCACAATCAATGAGGGGGACCCCCTGGGGCCCCCCCACGGTGCGGACGCTGACGCCAACTTTGAGCAGCTGATGGTGAACATGCTGGATGAACGAGAGAAGTTGCTGGAGTCCCTTCGGGAGAGTCAGGAAACTTTGGTAGCCACACAGAGCCGGCTCCAGGATGCCCTTCACGAGCGAGACCAGCTCCAGCGCCACCTGAACTCTGCCCTCCCCCAGGTAAGGATACAGCCTCTCCCTCCCCAGCTCCTTTGACTTCAACGCCTTTGGGCCTTCAGTCCCTCATCAGTTTGCACATCAGATAGTAGAGTCCACGGAGTGTTTTCATCTCCATGTTCCTACATAAACCCTTTCCCTTCCAAGAGCCGCTGTCTAGATTGGCTTTACCCGGAGAAATGAACGCAGAAAGAAAATCCTGCCGTGACTGCCAACAGTAGGGGGCCCAGACTACCAGTAGGTGGCGCCCTAGACTGGAAAGAACCCTCATTTCTAACTACATCTCACCAGAGACTAGGAGTTGACAGGAGCGGGAAGCAATCAGGGAAAGTCGAGAGGAGAGAAACCTTAGAGACTATCTTTTCCGCTCGCCCTCCTGCGCAAATGCAAACAAGACATCTTATCATCACATGGATAATTATAGGCTGAGCTGAACCTCGAAGCCAGGTGTCTTGCATCCCATTTCATGGTCCTCAGCAACACCTCCAGTAGCTAAAACTTAGTCACCGTTTATTGCGCACCTTCTGTGGGCTAGGCGCTCTGCAGAGATGATCTCAGCCAAGTCTCCCAACAAAGCTGGTGCTGTTAACACTGTCACTGTGTTCTACCAATGATGAAACCGAAGCCCAGGGGGAGCAGTCAGTTGCATATTGCTATGCAGGTAGTAAGTAGCAGTGGGAGGATTGGGTACCCCCGAACCCCCAAGACATTGTCTTGTTCTCTGTTTTGTTTCCACGTTACCACATGGGCTCTGGAAATCTGAGTTGCCTCCTGCTTGGTACCCATTGGGTGGATATTTTGGGGGGGGGGGGGGGGGGGGTGGGGTAGGGTGAGGATGCATAGAGGCTGGAGACAGGAAATAGGAGCACAAGTGCTTGTGTGGTCTGCCAGGTCACCAGGTCCAGGGAGGCTGGGGTTTGTCTGTCTGTCTGTACGTACAGTACTTATGGAGTCTACCTGGCCACCCTGCCTTCTCCACCTCTTCTCAGGACAGAGGTGGGTTTGGATGCAATGCACAGGCCTCCCTGAGCCAGTGGGGCACTGCTTCGATTTGGGGAGGCAGCCCCAAGACACCAGAGAACCTGAGCCTCAGCTGCAGGCCCTTTCTCCAAATTCAGGGAGAACCAGGGCTGGGCCTGGATTGCTGAGTTTCAACCTAGGAGCCCAGCGTCTTGTGATGGCTTATGTCTAAGAATATGGTAGAGAGGAGGGGTGGGCACGTGGGCCCCTCCTGCCTTGCCCATCACAAGCCCTGGGCGATGTATGTACACAGGTTCCATAGCTGAGTGGGGGAGAGCTGAAGTCTGTCTGATTCCAGGTCTCCCAACCTTGTACATTTGAAGATTCGTAAGGGGAGGGGTTAGGTCTCTCATCACCTACCCACAGTGATTGACAAGCATCTGATGGTTTTCAGGGAAGGATACTTCCACTGGGGAGTCTGGGAAGCCCCTGAGGAGGCCGAACCCTGTGGAGATGGACTTTGGAAGTGGAGTGTGACCTCACCAGGGGTGTCAGAGGGCTGGGCTGTGTAAGGGGAGGGAGTCCTGCCCAGTGAAGGTGTGGTTCCTAGATGTTTTGTCGGTGTTTGGAAACAGTAAGTCACGCAGGTGGTCTAGGGCTTCGGGTCCACAGGAAGGATTCTCAAAGCACTATCCCCTTGTCACTGCAGACCAGGCAAAAAGGGACAGAAGGAAGGGGCAAGGGACCAGAGAGCAGGGCAGGAGAAACTGAGGACTTCTCACCCTATTCCTTGATTACTACCTTTCTATCAAGGCCACAGCCAAAGTGAAGGAAAGTTAAAGATTTCATTATCTGGAAGCTGAGGCCTGAGCCTGATGCTGCTTTGCCCCTTAGCTTATACACACACACACACACACACACACACACACACACACACACACCTAGAGAAAGGACTCAAAGGCATGCCCACACCTCATGATACCATCCCATCCCATCCCATCCCTAATGGGCTATGATGCTCTCCTCTCCTCTGCCCCAAGCTGGGCAGCTACCTTGTTTCCCTACCCTGAGATACTGTGCCTCCCTTTCTAGCTCTAACTCATCCGATAGCCTCCTGTCAGGAGGATCCCCCAAAGGACAATGCTGTCCACAAAGTTGAACACAAACTCCTCCTAGTGTTCAGACTTTTCTCTCATGGCTTTTTT
>NC_050453.1:59097061-59157783 GCF_903995425.1 Onychomys torridus
CAATGTCCCTCTTCCTGCAGGCCAATGGGAGACTGTATAAACAGTATGTCAGGACCTTTGTAGATCTGAGGGTGAAGGAGGCTACTCACAGTCCTGGAGGTAGGTGGGGCTGAGGGGCTAGTCAGTGACACCATCTCCTGGATGGCCAAGCGGAGCTTCAGCCGGTGCAGGGCGTTGCTGATGCCGATTTCCCGCTGGATCTCTGTGTCCGACAGGGCAGACATGATGGCACCGCTCTTGACATTGGCCCGGCAGGCCGCCACATACCAGGCAGGCATCCCTACCCAGAGCTGCAGACATGGAGCACAGGGGAGCAACTCAGCATCACTTGGGTGGCGACTCCTAGGGCAGCCTGAGGGAAGAGTCAGTCTTCCTGTGATAGACTGATGCCTCTGGAATCTGTTGCCTTTATCTGGGAGGAACACTCTAGTAAAGTTATAGGGACATCGTGCCTGCTGCTCGGGAGTCCTCACCCACCAAACAGAGGCGACGCAAACCCTCAGAGCAGACACAAGAGACTTGAGTTCAGAGAGGACTAGCCCGACTCGGGTTAGATGGGAGCGGAAACTCTACGAACAGCGACCTGGCGCGGAACAAAAATAGTCTCTTAGCCCGCACGGCTTGGTTGGGTGGGCGTTCCCTCCAGATCACACAGGGTTGTCATTACAGAGAACGGATGGAGACGCGATCGCCCCTCTTCAAACATGGCAACCGGGCCTCTCCGTGTCAGCACAAGGAGTAATCCACCGTAATGCTTAGCGAATCCTTCTTGTGTGAGCGATCCAGTTTCTCATGCCAGCGAAATGACTCTAGAGGGACAAATATCTGGACGAGAACACTTCACCTATGTGTCCTGAGAGCGCGTAGCCCCATTGAGCTCTGACTTAATTTCCCATATCCACAGAAGTCCCTCTCTGGTGTTTGGGAGAGTACAATGTTGATTGTAGGAGGATCCCAGCGAATCTGGTTCCGTGCCTCCATAAGCTCCATTTCTCCATATCTACCTGACAATAACTGCAGATCTCTGGATAGCTTCTAGGATAGACTGCTTAGAACTAGACACTGGGGAGCTATGAGCTAGGCCCATGGGAGGAGTCAGGAGAAGGGAGAGTTGTACTTGGGGACTCCTGCTGGGGACCTTGGGATGGGAGTGGGGGCACATCCAGGACCAGGGTGCTCTCCTCTCTGCCTGCAGTCTTCAGGGAATGTCTGGGTGACCCATGAAGAGATGGAAACTCTAGCAACATCTACCAAAACAGTGAGTCTGCCCCTTGGCCCCAGAACTAGTGACACCCGTGAAGATTAAGGGAAGAGTATGGGAAGCCAGAGGGGCTGGAGGAAACCTACATCCCTGATGGTTCTGTTCTGGGGGGGAGGGGGGAGGATTGTGGGAGCACAAGGTGAGATTGGGAATCACTGTTGTGTACACTGGAGGCTCTGTTCCAGGGCTCAGAAGACCCTTAACAGCTTTGGGCTGGTTCTGCCCTGTGATGGGTCTGAGTCACAAGCTCTCTGTTCTTGGCTTGGTGTTTGAAGTAGGAGGGAAGAATGGGAGTGTCTGGCATCTTGCTCACCCCCATGGAAGCATGTTTTTGCGACACAAATTTGTTACCCTCACCACAAACATGCATGTATGTACCAGTTTTCTCAACTGTCCCCACAAGCTCATCTTGGTTACCCATGAGCTACCGGGGTGTCTTTTCACCTCTTTTGGGAGCCTGGTGGAGGCTCCAGGTTTCTTGACTTTCGTGTCTTCCCTGACATGCGGCACTGGTTCCTGCTAGGACAGTGAGGAGGGCAGCTGGGCCCAGGTAAGACCCCTCCCTCCCTCCTCAGAACTACTCTCAGAAGGTCAGAGCAGCACCCTTCACCGGGCCCTCTGAACGGCACGGCTGGAGCCCTGGACAAAGTTCCTTCCTTCCCCCAAACTCCCATCTTATTCCTCTTCTGCGTTCGAAGGATGCCAAGTGAGAAGTCCTGGGAGGGCTGGGCCTCCACAGTTTGACTCTCTGCTTGTAAACGATGAGACTTAGATTCACACAATTTCCTCACACTCCTTATCCTTCCAAAGGACGCCCTGGGCAATGAATCTTTCATTCATTCACCTCATGAGCACATACTTATTGAGCATCTACAAGATCAGCCTTTCTAAACTTTCTAAACAAGTAAAAGGATAACATTAATGGACAGGAGGAAAGGACAGTGTTGACAAACACAGTGTGGGGTAGTTGCTGCCATGGTGGCGAATGCGGCAGGGCAGCCATGCTCGCACTCCCTGGCCACACCAGTGACAGCACATTCCCATGATGCAACGCTAGAGGAATCAGAAGGGTACTGTTAAGTGAAAAGTGCTAATCTGATGGCTTTGTAGAATCTGATAAATCAGCACACACACAGAGCTAATGTGTTGTTCAACAAAGGTAGACACTGGTAATTGTGAAGCCTCTTTTCTTAGAAGGGTGTAGAAAATAGAGTATAGCAGTTTTGTGTGGGAAGGGCGGTGGGGAACAGGGCCCCGGGGAAAGAAAGAGCAGAGGCTGTACTAGTTCTGAACTCGGATGCTGACCACGGAGGATTAACCTCCTTTGTATGCTTGGAAGTGAACATATGTGGCATTCAGCTTTACACATATCGGCATGTAACATTTCCTTTAAAAATAGAACTTTTCAGTCTGGAAATATGTGGCAGTTAAGGGGGAGGTGGTAGAGGGCTGAAGCCGAGTGGTCCAGGAGCCCGTTCGCTCTCATCCGGAGGCAATGCCTGCCGCGCAGTGTGGGCATCGTGACACAAGTGACAGTGTGAGTGGTGATATGGACAGAGGCCTGGAGGGTTCCTGGAGCGATGAAGCGAACCGGCTGTTCAGCCACAGGCTGCTGCCCGTCGCTTTGTGTCTCTTTCTCTGGACTGTGAAGCTAGTCGTTCACCAGAGCCAAGCCGCCATCTTTCACAGGCCCACTGTAACCTGGCCTCTCCTCTGGCTCAGCAGGCTGGAGACTAGCTGAGCAAAGGGAGGCAAGTTATCCATGCACCACTACATGTGCAGAGGCGACAGGAAGGACTGTTTTTGTTGCCCTTGTTCGCCAGTGTGGACAGTTGGTACCTGAGCAGAACTGGGTCATTGTGAGATCCTGAAATACTTTTACCACTTCCCACCACTGCCAGTTCCTTAGTGCAAATAAGCTGAAGTATTATTGAGCAGCTTGCCCTCTCTCATGGATGGAGGGTGGATTGGTATTTCTCCCAGATAGATATGCCACCTGTAACCTACTGGCACCACCCCCTCCCCATGTCCTCTTCCTTCTCCTGTCCCCAGACCCTGGCCTATGGAGACATGAACCACGAATGGATTGGAAATGAGTGGCTGCCCAGCCTGGGGCTCCCTCAGTACCGCAGTTACTTCATGGAGTGCCTAGTGGATGCGCGCATGCTGGACCACCTCACCAAGAAGGACCTGCGGGTCCACCTCAAGATGGTGGACAGTTTTCATCGGTGAGCTAGGCTGGAGCCAGGGCCGCCTCCTTGATGTGGCATCTCCCCAAGCCCTGGGGCTCTGTCTCCAGAAATGGAGGGGCTCCTTGTCTCTCTCCAGGGCCCGTTCTGGGTAGTAATAGGTCTCCCTGTTAGGAAACTCTCCCGTGTTCTCGTCCCATTCTGCTGTTTGTGAATTTGATCCTGTCACTTTTAACCCTTAGGACACAAGTCACTTTTCATTAGCATCGTCTTTGAGGGTTTCCTCTCTCTCTGAGTATCCTTGCTTGTCTTTGGGCCTGCCGAGTTCTCTGTTAACTAAGAAGGCTTACAGTGAATCCGACACTGAACTTAGGTACTGCATTTCTCCTGAGTGTGCCATCAATGTGATAAAATACCCCGTCAAAAGCAACTTAGGGAAGGAGGGACTTGTTTTGGCTCACAGTTCTGGGGTACAGTCCGCCATGGCAGAGCAGTGAAGATGGCGGGAATATGAGGCCGCTGGCTACTTTGCTTTAGGAGTCAGGGAGAAGGGGGAGGTGAATGCTGGTGCTCAGCTGGCTCCTCCTTTATATACAGTCTAGGACCCCAGTCCGGGGAATAGTGCTGCCCACTTTTAGGGAGGACCTTCCTACTTCAGTTAACCCGATCAAGAAAAGCCCTCAGAGACAGACTAGAGGGTAATCTAATCTGGGTAATTCCTCACAGGGACCCAAGGCTCGTTTTTGGACAATTATCGATGCCCTCACACTGATAATCAGTGCTAAGACATCTGCGTTAGTCCTTTGCTGCTTTGGTAACAATACCTCGACAAACTACTCACGGGGGAAGGATTTGTTTCGGCTTCTAGTCCCGGGCCATTATGGTGGGAAAGAGGTGGCAGAAGGCCGGGGAGGCGTGGCACCAGAGCAGGAGGCTGGCTGACCGTATCCCATTTGCACCAGGAAGTAGAGAAAGAACAGCTAGTGAGGCCAGACTGTGAAACTTCAAAGGCCACCCCTACGACTTATTTCCTCCTAAGAGTTCCGTGACTTTTCCACACGGCACTCCCGTCTGGAGACCGAGTGTTCAAACACACGAGGGACCGCCACGGGGCAATGGGCTCACTGCACTATTACATCACCGATGGAAGTCCCTTAGCTTTGGACCTATGTTCCTTTCTGTCACCTAATCCTTGTCTTCTTGTGACTGAAAAGATCTGTCAAAACTTGTCATGGTTGAGGTCCCAAGCTGGCAGCCTGTGAGCAGAATGGCCTGGAGATACATTTTATTTGGCCCACATGGTTTTTTTTTTTTTTTTTTTTAGCTGAGAATCGAACCCAGGGCCTTGTGCTTGCTAGGCAAGCACTCTACCACTGAGCTAAATCCCCAACCTTTTTTTTTTTTTTTAAATCATGAATTTGGTTGCCAGTATTTTGTTTTTGTTTCAATTTTTATTATTTTATGTGTATGGGTGTTTTACCTGCATGTATATCTGTGAACCCATGTGTACCTATTGCTTGTGGAGGTCAGAAAAGGATATCAGGTCCTGAGGAACTGGAGTTACAGATCATCGTGAGTTACCATGTGGGTGCTGGGAACTAAACCAAAGTCCTCTGGAAGAGCAGCCAGTGCTCCTAACCACTGAGCCATCTCTCCAGCCTCAGCTGCTAATGTTTTAACAGTAATTTCTATACAGATGTCTTTTGAAAGATGGGAAGCTCTGTGGACACACGGTAGTCTGGGCACAACAGCCCCTCTAGCCTGCTTCCCAATAGCTCACGGGCAACAGCCAGTGTCTCTGCCTGGTCCCAGTCAGCACTGGCGGGTGGTGATGGCTAGAAGGGTTGACTAAAATAGATGTTCTTACCCGGCTTCACATAGCCCTGCTTGCTACTCAAGCCGGGGCTTTGTCTCAAGCAGATGGTAAGATGGCAGGTGGCCCTGGGTATCTGTGGCTTTTCTAGTTCCTTCAGGACTTTGTGGACGTCCTCCAGTTGATACACCATAGAGATGTACATCTGGGCAGAATCTGGTGAACCCCCTCGTGGATGAGGAGACAGAGACCGAGGAAGGAGCAGTAGCTTAGGGATGATGGCTGAGCACAGGTGGAGCTAAGTGCAAGGACTCAAGTTCGGTCCTGGGCCCCTTAGCCTTCGTGACCCCACAGCGACTTGTGAGGGCCACAGGGAAGCTAAGCTGTGGCTTCCCTGCCCTTCACTCCTCTCTAAAAAGGAGTCTTTTGTCTTTGCCTGGGAGGCTGCCAGGCCCAGCTGCACCTGTCTCCTCCCAAGTGATTGATAGGTGGGGAGATGTGCTGCTCCTCTGCCTGTCTGTCATGTGCCCGGACTGCTGGAGAAGGTGCTCCAGTCCTACCAGGACAGCGAGACTGTCCTGAAGCCCCACTGTGAGGGGCAGGGAGAAAGCCAGCCTGCCACGGGGCTGTGGAGCAGCTCTGCAGCTCCAGGGCTTCAGGATTCTGAGGTGTCCCCACGCAACATTCCAATAGCATGTTCTTTTTTTTTTTCCTATTGGAGTTTGGGGACAAGGACACATGCTGCAGCTCACGCTGGCCTCAAACTCAGCACTCCTGTCTTGTCCTCCGGATCCTGGGATTACAGGCACGAGCCCTCACGCCTGGCCTCCAAAGCATGTTCTTGGGTCTGGATATTATCTCTCAGTTGCAACACTCAGGATTGAGCATAGGGTCTCTGCAGTCAGGCATGCTGATGCAGAGCTTTACCCTCAGGCCCCCCCCCTCCACTTCATTTTGAAACAGGGACTCATGTAACCCAGGATAACCTTAAACTTTCTGTGTAGCCAAGGATGACCTTGAGTTTCTGATCCTCCTGCCTCCACTTCTAAGTGTAGGGGTTATAGGCCCGTGCCTCTGTGCCTGGCCTCCTTGGCATTTTTATTTATTTTTTTTTATTTTGAGACAGGGTCTCACTAAGTTGTCTAGTCTTGAACTCATTCTGTAATAACCCTTGAACTTGGGGTCCTCTCGCCTCAGCCTCCTGAATAGCTTGGATTACAGGCTTGTACCACCAAGTCACTTTTGGAGACATTCATGTAAGTCATTATTTTTACGACAAGAAAGGGTTATTTACGTCTTACTCTACCAACAGCGGCGGAAATTCTGCCTGCTCGCTTGGCCAGGTCGAGCTGATGCCCTCATCTTTTGACATCTCACCCAGTACTTCTCCTCAGACTGGGGTAGTCTGTTGAGTGGGGTTCTGCTGTTTAGGCCGACCCCCACCTGACACATATATTAATCACACCTACCTTTCTATTAGTGGTCTTGTTTCTGAGTCCCTGAGAGGTGCCGAGCCCTCCCGTTCATGATCATTTTGAATCCTCACCACAACCCTGAAAGAGAGGTCGGACTCCATCTACCCGGTGCCCTCAGGGAGCATGTGGTAGAGTTGGCGTTCAACCCTGTCTTGACCTAACTTTAAGGGCTTGATGGTTTTGCTGTGTTGACCAACAGCTTTGAAAGTCACGGGAACTGTGTAAGAGATTACAATGAAATGTAACACCAGGGGCATTTCCCATCAGGGGTTGTGTGTGCTTCTGCCTCTTCAGAGTCACCCAGGGTTTAAGACAGCAGCCAAAGCCCTAAATCCAGGCTGCCTAGGAGCGTGTCTCTGAGCCACGAGTGTCCAGGCAGGAGAGCTTTGGGAGCAGTCTGGAAAATTTCATCTCACAGTGACTGGAGTTGGGGTGGGTCCTCTGTTCTGTTACTCTGTGGAAGGGAAACCCCAGAAAGGGGGAAGACAAAGCACTGTGCAACCTAGCCAGGACCCTTTGTCCCAGTGGGAACCAGCTGCCAACCTCTGGAGGTGTTGCTCAGCCACCGCTGTGGAAGGTCTGTCGGGTGAGTCCTGGATTCGGAGGAGCTCAGATTAACGCCTGTGGGAGTCCCTTCTAACCCAGGGTTCCCTGCCCAGCTCACTCTTTATTCACTGCTTAGTGTGACCTGCTGCTCTTGTGGTGTGGTTAGTAAGTTAAGTACATTGTTTCATTTTGTCAGTGAGCACTTACAGAACACCTAGGATGACTTAGAGATTTATGACCAGTAAGTTAAACAGTCCCCTGCCCTCAGGAAATGAACATTTTGACTTGGCGAGACAAGACAGTTAAGGAGTGAGGGAAAAAAAATAGATCAAATTAGTATGGGAGTGTGGGGTGGAGGTGGTGATGGTGATGGTGTAGTGTGAGTCTGCTTTGGGTGACTACTGAGTTGGACTGAGCAGGAGACTTTTGAACAAAGACTTAAAGGTGAAGGAAGTGAACTATTTAGAAGACTGGGGGTGGGATGTTCTGGGTCGGCATGGCAACCAGTGCAAAGGCCCCGAGGCACCCAGGCCTCAGGAGCCTGCTGTGTGACAGGGTGTCAGTGTGTCTGAGGAACAACACGGGTGTCAGTGTGGCAGCATCACGGAGAGCAAGTTACACCGGTCAGGGAACATCTCTGGCATCTTGTAGGCCATTGAAAGGACCGAGCGAAACGGCAAATGAAGGAGTGTCTTAGATTTCCTTTTCCTTCAGCTTGTGAGTTCTAATTAGTCGTTATCACTCCAACACCTGCAGAGAAGGGACCTGCTGGTTTCATCCAAGCCCTGTCACCAGTCAGGCCCTTTGTCAGTTTCTTCTTGCTGTAACAGAATACCTTACACAACCTAGGAGAGAAAGGACTTCTTTTTGCTCCTGGTTTGAGCCGCTTGAGAAGGGGGAAGCAGAGAGAATGTCTCGGCTCTTAGGCTGTCTCCTCCCCTTTTATTCCATCTGGTTGCCAGCCTATGGGATGGAGCTCCTGTATTCAGGATGGGTCTTACCACCTCTCTAACCCTCTCTAGGAATGCCCTTGAAGACACACCCAGAGATGCACTTGACTGATCTACTAGGCTAGTGGTGCATTCTAACCAAGGTCGAGATTAATCTTCACAGACCCTTCCTGCCCGGAGGTGGGGTGGGGGTGGGGTGATGTAAGCAGCAGGAGGCGGAAATAGCCTCAGACCAGGTGCGAGCCCTCCCTGACAGCAGGAACCTGGGGGTGCCAGGGTGTTCTTTGTGCTGGGTGCAGTGGGTCTGCATCTACTATGGTTGGGACAGAATGGGGGCCGTGTGGGCAGGAATGCGGTCACACCAATGCCCTGGCTCAGGTGCTGTGTGCCTACAGAACCAGTCTTCAGTATGGCATCATGTGTCTGAAGAGGCTGAATTATGACCGGAAGGAGCTGGAGAAGAGGCGGGAGGAGAGCCAGCATGAGATCAAGGGTAAGCTGGTCAGGCCTTGTGAAGTCTGCTTCCACCCCGACCCTGGGGCCCAGTGAGTCTCAAGGAAGACTCAGATGTGAGAGGCGAACGCAGCCCCAGCCTGTCTGATGCCGTGGACATACTGCATGTCCACTCAGATGTGAATCCATTTCCCTCAGACAGTGGCCACCAACCTGACTGATGTGACCTCTGGGATGGTACTGTAGACTGATGTGCTCAATGAAGTCGGTGACCTGTGGGGAGGGAGGGGGAGGGTTAGAGGAGAAAGAGGCAGGTTTTAGACAAGACTCTGAACGTAGAAAGAATAAGGCCACTTTGGTCTGAGATGGGGGGATGGCTCTTGCTGGGACTCCAGGAAGAAAAGTGTTGTGGACTGGCAGACATGCAGTGAGGTGGAGCTGGCCCTGCAGGAACCCAGATGCCATGGAGGACAGACAGATGTGGGAAGTTAGGGATGGGGTGGGAGCCAGAGAGCCGGGTAACTGGGGCCCTGCACTTAGAAGAACCTGGGCCAGGCACGCTTCCTTTTTGTCCGTTTTCTTTCCTCTGCCCTCCAGATGTGCTGGTCTGGACCAATGACCAGGTGGTTCACTGGGTCCAGTCTATTGGGTTAAGGGACTATGCAGGAAACCTACATGAGAGTGGTGTGCATGGTGCTCTGCTGGCCCTGGATGAGAACTTCGATCACAACACCCTGGCCTTGGTTCTGCAAATTCCCACACAGAACACCCAGGTAGCCCTTCAGTTAACCAGCATCTACCTAAGCCCCCAGCACCCCCCACCCACCCCTGCCCCTGCACCACGGGTGAGTGTGAGTGTGAGTGTGAGTGTGTGTGTGTGTGTGTGTGTGTGTGTGTGTGTGTGTGTGTGTGATCTGTCCCAAGAGGGTTGCAGTGTCCTCAGACCTCTGAGTGGTCCCTGTGTATCACCAAAGCTCCTGGGCAATGTGTGTCTTTCACGTGCAGGTATTTTTCTTGTCATCACAGGGCTGTGGGTCCCTCTAGCTCTTCCCAAGTCTCTTTCACAGCTGAGGCTTGGTTCTTTTCTTTTCCTTAAGTTGCTTCTCTGACCCAACTTTGCATAGGGGAAGGACAGGCCCTGGGCCTCACAGGGACCTTAGAGCCTGTATCTCTTTTGTCTGCCACCCTAGGGATCTGCTCCTGGGCCCCTAGGCTTCAGCAGACTAACTATACCAGTGGGCACAGCCCAGAGACGCTCCGTACCAGGGTTTGTCTTCCTGTCAGCAGTTCAAAAGATTAGACATCTCCTTCAATTACATTTCATAATTATTATCATAAGAGTTATCTAGGAATACATCTAAATTCGTCTGACCTTGTTTATATGTTTGGCCCTTCCAACTTCCTGTGGGTAATGGATTCTAGATGCACTCACGGTTGTGTAAAGTACTTCCTGGTTTTAGTTGTCCTAAATACGCTTCTGCCAGGCTCCCCCAGGGAAAGATCTGCCTCTTCCTTACAGTTTAGCTTGATGAGGATGTTTGTATTTGACCAGTTCTCCCCTTTTGTGAGAACTGTGAATTTCATAAACTCTGATTATATTGCTTCTGGGCCCAAGCCTTTGTCTCTCCAGACAGAATGGTCTTAATTCTTTTAGCCTTCCCTTGTGTAGACCAGCGCTGCCCCTGATCATTTTAAATGCCCTTGTCTGAACTGTTCACAGCTGTCAAATTGCTTTTGAAATTCAGTCACTGGCTGTGCTGGCTATTCTGGGAGCAGACACTTTTCAGCTTGAGGGAGGGTGGGGCTGTGTTGTCTCTTGGTTCTGGACAGCGTGCTGGCCTTGGGGGCAGTGGCAGCATTCAGGGCCAATGTGTTTGTAGACCTTCTGCCATGATCCCTACTGACCAGTCAGAACACATAGCACGGAGCCTTTCTTTTCCAGTACAAGTTTGTATTTCCTCCGGATGCAATTTCTCCACTTGTCCACCTCTAACTTCATTTGCAGGTTTCCTGCTTGCTCAGGGCTCTGCAGTTCACACTTCCCTTTTAACCTCTCACTACCCAGGAGATATGTGAAATGTTACAACATTTTCCTTTCTGATCATCTCTAAGATAGAATGCTCCCACTCTGACAAACACTACCCTGCTAGAACTCTGTGCTCGGTATCCCGCTCCTCCAGAAATGGCTTTCTCTTTCCCACTTCCTGTCTCAGGATGAGGATTTCCTCTTTTCTTCTCTTCTCCTCCTCTACCATTTTCTTTCTTCTTCTTTCTCCTTCTCCTCTTCCTCCTCCTCTTCTTCTTCCTCTTCCTCCTCCTCTTTTTCTTTTTTTCTTTGTTTTTTGAGACAGGGTTTCTCTGTGTAGCCCCAGCTGTTCTGGAATTGGCTCTGTAGGCCAGGCTAGTATCAAACTCAGAGATCCATCTGCCTCTGCCTCCTGGGATTCAAGGCATCCACTCCCACCACCTGGCATTTTCTTGACCTATTTATCTGACGCAGTATGGAATCCTTTATGGACAATGGTTGAAAATACCTGGTGACAGGAAGTTTTGAAAACCTCCCTGTTTCTTTTTTCTTTTGCCTCATTTATTTTTTATTTTATGTGTATGTGTGCCTGCATGTATGTATGTATGTGTACCATATGTATGCAGGTGTTCAGAGACCAGAAGAGGGCTTCCGGTTCCCTGGAGCTGGAGTTACAGGCAGTTGTCAGGCACCTGATATAGGTCCCGGGAACTGAACCTGGGTCCTCGGCAAGAGCAGCAAGTGCTCTAAACTGCTGAGCCACCTCTCTAACCAATATGGCAGTTTTCTTAATGAGTTCATTTGGAAGAGGTCTGGAAAAGTGTGACACACAGCCCAGGGCCCCCACTATCCACGACTGGGGATTCTTTGAGTTTGAGTTTGTAATGTACACCCTGTCAGATGAGTTGCTCATTTCGCTTCCTCCTGCTCTCACCAAAGGGTAGCCAGCCATGGTTTTCTCTTTAGAGACAAAAGAATGATTTTTATTTATTCATAGAGAATTGGGTATACTTGTACCATCGTTTTGATCATCTCTGTGAAGTGTTACCTCCCTCCAAGGTTTTCCCACTAATGCCTCCTCCATTCCACCCCCCTCCCGACTTCATGTCCTCTTTCTTTTTGTTATTGATAACTCTGTGTGTCCAATTAGTGAAACTAGTTTTTCCAGTAGATAAAGCCTGTCTTTTCATGTACTCTGTACTCCTGTTTTTAAAATGACATTTGCCTTTAATGTATCCCATGTAAAAGAATCCCAAGGTAACAGTTGACTTGTAGCAGGACACTATTAGTGATTTGCTTGAAGTAGTAGCCTCAGGAAGGTGTGTGAGGTTTCTAATAGGCCAAGTGCACTAACCCTGCCTCCCATCTCTGCCCTCAGACTCTAGGAAACAGTTGAAAGATGCCATTAAGGGGGAGAGGGGGTATGAGATGATTCAGTGGGTAAAAGAGCTTGTCACCAAGCCTGGTGACCTGAGTTTGATCCCCGGAACCTGCATGGTGAAAAGAGAGAAACAATTCTTGAAAATTCTTTTCTAACCTCCACAGTGCATAGTAGCAAATACACACACACATTCACGCACGCACGCACGCACGCACGCACGCACGCACGCACACTAATAAAAACTGAATGTGAATTTTAAAAGAGAAAGATACCATAAATATTATTAACTAGAGCCCCTCTTTCTTCCTCTTACTGTGTGGGTTTTAGGCCCGTCAAGTGATGGAGAGAGAGTTCAATAACCTGTTGGCCTTGGGCACAGACAGGAAGTTGGATGACGTGAGTACCTGGATATGAATTTAGAGCCTTGGTCATTGCTGGTTGGTTGGATTGAGGTTCATGAGATCTCCTACCCCAGGCTGACAGTAGTGGCTGGCCTAAGGGAGGAGAGCCAGCAGGGATGGGGAATGGTAAGGGGTGGGGAGGCATGCTGTTGGGCATCAGTAGGCTGTGAGGAAGTCTCTGAAAATTATTTGTGGTATAAAAACCAAAAGCTGGTGTTAAACTTCTAGCACCTTCCATCCCAAGGCTCCACCTTCTCAACCATGTAGGGTCAAAGGTCTTCCCCAGAGGCCATATCTTTGGGGTGTCTCAGACCCCGCTGTGTCTCTCCCTGCTTGGTGAGATTGCAGCCTGTCCTCCAGCTGTGTGGTGTTGAAGACAGATGCTCTGCTGAGGTGCCTAGTGACAGCTCGGCTCCTCTCTGTGAAACAAAACCCCAGGCTTTTGTCAGCCCAGATCGCTGTACCTTTGCTCTTCCGTCTACATCCAGCAGCAGCTGCCCTTTGACCTTCATTCCCTCAGGTCTTCTTCCCTTTGGGTTTGGGGAAGACTCTGATGCCAGCACTCTCTCATCCTCCTCTCGACCTGTTTCCCATCACCAACCTTCCATGACCTTGCTAGTCAGTCTGCCTTACCTGACTGTGCTTAGAGCAAGTTAAAAAAGAGCCCATGACCGATGAGATAGCGTAGCAAGGAAAAGTTCTTGCCATACAAGCCAGATGGCCTGAGTTTGATCTCTGGAACCTATAGAGAGGTAGAAAGAGAGAGCCAACTCCACAGCGTTGTCCTCCAGGTTCCACAGATGTACCGTGGCAGGTGTCCCCCCTACCCCCAATGTTTATTTTTAGGTCCTCTATCTTCAAACCTTTCTAAATTAAGGAAGGGGACTCCAGCTATCCATTCATTTAAGAGTTACTGAGGCAGACAGCATTCCCAGACACCACTCAGGATCAGGGAATACATTCTTTGGAACAACAGAAGAATTATGCATTTTGCTCCACGGAGCATAGAGCATGACAGAGAGAAAGGAGGAGAAGACAGAAAGAAGTAGAAAATGCAGGGACTGAGGGGAACAAGGGAGGGGATGAGGGAAAGAAATAGTAGCGAAATAATCCTGTAAGTGCATGTGAAATGCTTCTGGGACAGGCCTTATGACAGGGTTTAGAAGCAATTAGAGCGTGCTTCATTCCCAGGGCACAGATTACAAATCCCAAAGGGACTAGAAATGGGAGGGGCCCCTCCTCAGGCAAAATCAGGAGTCAGTGGCCCTGTTCCCGCTCACTCTACCCATAGCGTGGGGTCTGTACAGTTCTGGAAACACCAAGGTGGAAGACAAGGCTTGGCTCCAAGGCACTAAACCGTGGCTCTGAAGGGCGGGATGGGCGGCCTATCTCCATCCTTTGGAGGAGCCTGTCTCTGGTCTGTCGACCCATCATTGTGTGTTCCGGTCCCACTGGAGTAGGTGGCCCGAGAAATAGGTGAGGCAGATGCTGGAATTCCCATTTAACAGATAAGAAAATTGAAGTCTGGAAAGGTCATGTCTCTAGTAATTCAGCTGAACCAAGAATGGCAACCTAGAAGTCATGATCCCTGGCAGTGTTTTTCTGGCAACCTGGGCAGTATCTTTACTGAGGCCCAAGGAGGACAGGAGAGCAGGGAGCCTGAAAAGAGAAATATTTTGAAAAAGCAGTGGGCTCTCCCAAGTCAGTTTGCGAAGATTGGGGGAGGAGGAGCAGAGCAATGGATCCTTGGACCAGTCCTGACAGCGGGGACCTCCTTCTTGATCTTGTGTGAGAGGCCACTTGTAGTCATACCCTGCAGCCCCCATTCATCTTACAGGAGAAAACACTGAGAGCTAGAGAGGGAAGTAATACCCCTCAGAGCTTCAGAGCCTGGGGCAGCAACTCCAATATGCCCCTTGGTGCAGGGGGAAGAGAAGGTGTTCCGTCGAGCACCCTCCTGGAGGAAACGCTTCCGGCCCCGGGATCATCACAGTGGTGGCATGCTGGGCACCTCGGCAGAGACCCTCCCGGTGGGCTTCCGAGTGTCCACGCTGGGCCCGCTGCAGCCCCCACCCGCCCCGCCCAAGAAGATCATGCCGGAAGGTGAGTGCGGGGCTGGCCGCGGGCTCCCTCCGGCACCCTGGGGCCAAAGCGGGCTGGAGAGGGGCGAGGCCGAGGCTGCGCTGCACTAACGCTGCGGTGGGGCGCGCACTAACCCGCGCTCTGTGTGTTCTCCCGCCGCTGCCGACTCCTGCCAGCCGGGACGGCGGGGGCGCAGAGACTGGAGCCCTCCACGGTCCGGACCTACTCCTGCTGACCCCCCACCCTCCCGCCCCGGGTCTGACGGGGGTGTGCCCCCGGCTCGGGGTAAGTGGGCCTGGCCGTGGCTGCGCTCGCCCGCCTTGCCTCCGCCCCGGCCAGCCCTGCCGCCGCACCCTCGCTGCAGCACCGCCCGGCTTGCCCTCCCCGCTTCGCTTCGTGCTTGGCCGCATGCTGCGCCTACCCGCTGCCCGCCCTAGGGACCACCTCCACTTACAGATCCCGTCTCTCTCTTCTCTCTTAGCTCACTCCCACTATCTCTACGGACACATGCTCTCCGCCTTCCGGGACTAGCCGCGGCCCCCAGGGTGGGTGTCCTGGTTTCGCAGGCTCAGCCGGCCCTGACCCCTCCTGCTTGTTCCCTTTCTCCCTTGGCCCCCAGTCTCTCCTCTGTGACTTTCCAGTTGCCCGGGATCTCAGAATATGCCCATCCACTCCTTTGGCACCCCACTATCCGAGTCCTACTTCGTGGCCCTTTTGTAAGTCTCTGGTGGATGTGGCCACGGTCTCCTGTGTGTGGCGGCACCCAGGTTGTTGGTGCTTGGGATTCTGTGGGAGGGACAGAAGGGCAGCACTGAGTGAGTGTGTTACCACCTTCCTGGACTATGGGTTCATCAGGCTCACGATCCCAGGCCAAGGACTGAGATGGCCCTTCCAATAAAAGGCCACTTCGGACTCCGTCCTGCTTGGACTAATTGGCCTTTGGTCCCCTCCACTCTGGCTGTGCCGCACGGTCTGAGTGGTTTTGGTATCCCCTTTCACAGTATCGCCCCCTCTTCCCCAAACTCCGTCACCAGTATCTGTAGCTCCTGCCTCCAAGTCTTGCTTGGGGGCGATGAGGGGGTGTAGAATACCCCAGCTCCTCCAGGGCAAGCCAGGAGGGGAACTGAGGAAGACTAAGGTAGAAACTCTGAGCCCAAGCTGATGAAGCACCCCAAATATGTGGGAGAAACGGACCCCCGAGCTTTGGGCCAAGGGTAAGAGCAAGGCAAAGTCTTCAGCTCCTTGCTGGATAGGAGGTACAGTCAGGTAAACGAGGAGAGCAGGAGAGCGGATGATGGCCTTACTACCTAAGCGCAAAGGACACTGGGAACGCTCCAGCCCCAGCCACAAGCAGAGCTGCTACAGGACTGAATGGATCAGCTTGTGAACTGTTGACTCTGCCCTGAAAGGGAGGAGGGGGAGGTTTCCCTTTAGTGAATCATGTCCCAGGTCCATCCTTATCTAACGGGGCTTGAGGCAGTCTCCCTTTTGTGTTCTTATGCCGCCCAGTCCTCCTTTAGGATTCATTTGGGGTCAGCTATCTAGTCAAGAAATTCTTGATCTCCTCTCTCTCCATGATTTTGGATGCTTTTCTGGCAGCATGGTGGGGCAGGACAGATTTATGAGGAATGTCAATCACCTCCTCTTTCAGATCCATTCAGTAGCCTTAGGAAAGCTCAGGACCTTGTATCAGGGTGGGTCCATAGAACCTGGTACTTAATGGAAGAGGAAAGGAAGTGCCTGGATGATGTTTGTTGGAGAAGGCAGTACAGTGCCATCCCGTAGGTGAGTGGAGTAGCTGGCTTGCCATCTCATCCACTGGGATCCTGAACAGGGGCTAGGCTAGCAGGTGGAGAAACGAGCCAGAACTCCCTGTCTGGAAAGGGCCTAGAGCTTTATGCTGCTGTCCAGCAGAGGATTGGCTAATGGGGTGACTGAATGGGCTCACCCGGGCTGGGGCAGGTGACTACCTGTTTCTACTTGCCTACCAGTTGGGCTGTTGGGAATGGAGATGGGAAACAGTTAAGTAGAACATGAATTGGGTAGAGAGAAAGAAACCCCGACCCTGAGTGCTGGAGTTACAGGGAAGTACCAGCATCATAAATTGGAAGGAGTTGAGCAGGAAAACACCACCTGACTCCTTCTAAGGACTTTCTGTGGACTAGCTATGTGAGAGAGTCAGCCCTGCCCCTCCTCTACCATGTGACCTTATCATGATTTTCCTTGTTAGAGGTTGGAACTGGGGAGCCTGGTGCATTCAGGGCCAGCAGGGAGGACGGAACAGGGGATCCGAATGCAGTGATGGAAGGCTGCTGTCATGGTGTACCCCTTGCCTCATAGTCAATATATATATGTATTTTTTTTTTTTTCTGGAGAGTCACCAGTGACCCAAGGTCTCCTTGCCAGCCTCCCGTGTCTCACCAGGTCCCTTCTCAGTACTGTATTGGCTCAGTGCTTCAGGAGTGTGTGTGGGAGTGTGTGTGGGTGTGTGTGCGTGTGAGTGGGTGTGTACGTACCAATAAACAACCTGGTTTTAAGACAATGTACAAATGGCCTCCATTTCTTTATTAAGCACTAAGTTCACCTGATGTGTCCAGCTCCCTTCGCAGACCTTACGTGGCTGTGCTCTGGGAAGAAAGTATCAGAGTTCTGAACACACAGGCAATACCCTTCTGTTTATCACGCACTTGCGGGATTGATGGGAAAGTTAGCGTTTGGGTGGTGTGTACTGTAGCAGGAATCTTAAAAGTTCTTATTAATGGGGCTGGAGAGATGGCTCAGAGGTTACAAGCACCGACTGCTCTTCCAGAGGTCCTGAGTTCAATTCCCAGCAACCACATGGTGGCTTACAACCATCTGTAATGAGATCTGGTGTCCTCTTCTGTATACATAATAAATAAATAAATCTTTAAAACAAAAGTTCTTATTAATAAAATCAAACCTGAGGCCAGTTATTGGGGCGAATACTGGAAGATCAGAGAAGCAGAACAAGCCACAGCTACCTCACCTCGCCAGTTCCTCAGTTGGTCTTGCTTCCTCAGACTGCAAGCTTCTGAGTCCTCATCCAAATGAATCTCAGCTGAACTGTGCTGTTCCAAAGCCTAAAAGCTTAGCCAGCCAAATGCTGCTAGTTTCTGGTCTTCACACCTTACATATCTTTCTGTTCTCTGCCATCACTCCCTGGGATTAAAGGCTCTCTTTCTGGGATTAAAGGTGTGAGTCACCATGCCTGGCTGTTTCCAATGTGGCCTCGAACTCACAGAGATCCGCCTGGCTCTGCCTCCCGAGTGCTGGGATTACAGGCATGCGCTAACACTGCCTATCCTCATGTTTAATATTGTGGCCGTCCTGTTCTCTGACCCCAGATAAGTTTATTTCGGGGAAGACACACTATTTCAGGGAACACAATGCTACCACACAAGGGTTTATAGAACAAGGTGAAGGGGTGAGAAGCCTGCTATCAGGCTTGGTCAGTTTTCTCTTTCATCGTTATTCTCTGTCCAGGCTTCCCCCACTTGGGTCCTTTCCCACTGAGCTGGAGTCACTGCTGCTGCCCAGCTTCGTCTGCACATCTCTGCATTCCAGGGGCTTGTCTTACTTACTTTTTGACTGCTGTGATAAGATACCATGACCAGTTTATTAAAAAAAATCATTTACTTGGGGGCTTGCTTACAGCTTCAGAGGGTTAGAGTCCATGACTATCATGGCAGGGAAGTACGGAAGCAGGGCAGGCAGGCAGGCCACTGGAGAAGTAGCTGAGAGCTTAATATTGAGACAACTAAAAGGCAGAGAGACAGCTAACTGGGTGGCATGGGCTGTTAAAGCCTCAAAGCCTGCCTGCCCTCTTTGACATACCTCCTCCAACAAGGCCATATTCCTAATCCTTCCCAAACGGTTCCACAAGCTGGGGGCGTGGACCAAGCCTTCAAATATGTGAGGCTATGGGGACCATTCTTTTTTTTTTTTGAGTCAGGTTTCTCTGTGTAACAACCCTGGCTCTCCTGAAACTCACTCTGCTCTGTAGAGCAGTCTGGCCTCAAACTCACAGGAATCCGCCTGCCTCTGCCTGGGATTAAAGGCGTGTGCTGCCTCCACCACCACCACCACCACCACCACCACCACCACCACCACCACCACTGGGCTGGGGCTATTCTCATTTAAACACCACAGGGGCCCTCCACTACTGTAGTTCAGGGTCCAGTCCGTCCACCAAGTGGCCTGAAGAAGCTATTCATTACTGGGATCCCTGGCCCTCTGCTCTTCGCCCCAGTATGAGTCTGCCTAATCAGAAATGTCGTGTCCACCATTGCCTCCTCCAGAAGACAGCTCAGTGCTCTTTTCCCTCTGAAGCTTTGGCCCTTCAACTCCTTCCCAAGTCTCTCATGGGAGGCAATGGCTGGCGCTGTGGTAGAGCTAGGCAGCCAGCATCCTTCAGATCCATGACCATTCTACACTTGTACGTGTGCACGCATTGTCTCTGGGACTGTCTATGGCGCTGGGCTGTGACTGTGCTGTGACAGCGCTCCTTAGGTCAGTCTCTGTGAGCTCGACATTGAATGAGTGAATCGACTGACCTCATCTTGGAGAATTGCTGAGAGGATTATTATTAATAAATGCTGACAGGTCCCTGAGTACTGCTATGTGTTCCTGCCGCTATTACAAAATAACCTTACACGGGTCACTTTTAATCAACAGGAATGTGTTTCTCATAGTATTGGAGTTTGAGAAGTCCGAGGGCAAGCCGCTGGCAGATTTAATCTCCGATGAGGGCCCAGTCTTCAGAAATGGTACTTTGTTAAGGTGTTCTCACATGCTAGAAAAGGTAACAAGGACAAACAGGCTGCCAGGCTTCTTCATAATGGCACTAACCCCATTCACGAGGGCACAGCCTTCATATCCTAATTGCCTGCAGAAGACCTATCTGTTAATAATATTGCACTAGGTATTAGGTATTTTAAAGATTGAAACAAGTTTTTTTTTTTAAATCTAAGTGTGAATGTGCACATGTGTGTGTGGGTGCTAGTGGAGGCCAGAAGACACATGGGTCCCTTGCAGCTGGAGGTACAACATTTGTGAGCTGCATGATGCAGGTGCTGGGGTCCAAGCTTGGGTCTTGTGTCAGAGCAGCAAGCCATCCTAACTGCTGAACCATTTATCCAGTCCCAAACATGAGCTGAATATGAATTTTGAAGAAACCCAAACATCCAAATTATAACTTGTAGTAGGCAGATTTAACTTGTAGTAATCAAATTAATTAGTTAATCTAATCCTCACAAGCCAGCAGTGTGGCATTATTGTCATTTTATATAACAGGAAATTATCAGGTTAAGATCACGCACCTTGTGAAAGGCATGGGTTTCAAGCCTACTCTGAGTCCAGTGTGCTGTCCATAACTGTAATCTGTATGGTAAATTCCCAACCTAGCACCCGGAGTGCTCAACAGCTTAACTGCTGCTTCTAAGAGAGAGCATCATGATTTCTCCAGCCATCCTAATTCTCTTTCCCTCAAACCTTTGTTTGTAACCACTCAAGTGGCCCTTGGCATCTGTGAATCATCCTGGGGTCATAAGTCCACTCATCTGAGTGATGGATGGACCATGTGGCATGACACATACTGCATTCTTGTGTCCCTTCCATAGCCATTGGTGCCCCAAACACCCATGCGACAAGAATGACAGAGTCCATGGGCACAGGTGACAGGAAGAGGGCCCAGGCAAGGTGAAGAGAGGTGGGATGTGTCTGTAAGCCTCCCAGTACCCCCACCCCTCATGGTCAAAGGTGGAACCGATGAGCTGTAGTAGCTAGCCGGCTACAGGAGAGAGGTCTGATGGGTCCAGAGAGCCACGACTTCCCAGTCTTGCCAGCCATTAGGTTGGGGATCTAGAAAGAGCAGCCCTGTATGGGCATTCAGGCATACTGGGCTCCAGATAAGACCCAAGCTAGCATCATGTTTCACCTTTCCTTCCTTCCTTCCTTCCTTCCTTCCTTCCTTCCTTCCTTCCTTCCTTCCTTCCTTCCTTGTTTTTGTTTTTGTTTTGAGACAAAGTTTCTCTGTATAGCCTTGGCTGTACTGGAACTTGCTCTGTAGAACAGCATGTCCTCGAACTCACAGAGATCCACCTGTCTAGGATTAAAGGCGTGCACCACTGCCGCCACCCAGCTTTAGCATCATGTTTCTTTAGCATTTGGAGAAAACAGGGAAGAATCTTTCCAAGGAAGGGTCCTTAGAAGGTTTTCCTCTGCTCTCTCTGGAAATATTCTAAACAGAGTGAGAGACAAGGAGTCTGGGTCTGGGTGGCCACCCATAGCTAAGAGAATGTAGGGAGGAGGGACATCAAGGGGTGGTGACATGTGTTTCTATCCAGGCCTGAACTGGGCTTCTTTAGTCAATTTCATTGGGAGCTCTAGCTCCGCTTAGGCCTCTGTGCCCCAACTTGAGCCTTAGAAACCAGGAAACTAAAGAACATAGGGCATGGCATGTTAGGGGTAATAGGGTGGCATTTCTTCCATGGAGCAGACACCTGAGTTGAGGGGACTCCTCTCCTACCACTGTTCTTCCACACCAGCTGCCCCAACACTCAGTACACCTGCAGTCACTAATGGGAAGGTTTTCTGGGAAGTTAGACACTTAAGAATGTTTACTGGAGGGCACAGATGGAACTTTAATAAGCATCCTATAATTCATAATAATTAGCCAAACACCAAGAAGTTCCTATATGCACACTAACAGTTGGTATGCCAGTTTCAAGTAATTCTTGTCTTTTCGTTCTTGTGGACTCCTTAAAGTCCATTATTAGGCAACATTTGATTAACCCAGTTTGATTTATTGTACTTACTTGCACTGATTGACGGAATTTAAGTTAATTTCCCTAAAGAACGCCACCTCATTATTCATTTACATGAGTGTTATCTGTAATTCTATTGTGAAGGTGGCGAATTTGTTAATTTAAGGAAACCCTTACGCTTAATAACATTTTGTGAAAGTATCCTGGGCTCCTGTGCGGCAGAGTTAGTCGTTCACATCTGTGCTGTGCTGGCGTATTGTGACTGGAGGACCTGCGGGCCGTGATTACACCTGCCAGTGCAGGGCCCGTTGTCTCCAGTGACCATTCTACTCTTTCTAGGGTGAGTATGCACCTCAGTTTCCAGTTGACATAACTGAGAAGAATGGGCTTCCAGGCTATATCCAGCAATCCCAGAAGCCACGAGCTCCATGGTATTCATTGAGTGCCCTTATGGTTAAGCCAGACTAGACCCTTGTAGGGGCTAGGAGGACAAGGGATAGATGCATCACAACTGAAGGCAATGGGGGTAGTATCCACCTAAGAACACTGGGAGACACTGGGACCGAGGACGTGACTCTCAGAAGAGCCCTTTTTGGTTTCGTGGTTGAGTGTTTTGGTGGCTGTAAGGAGAGCACGCTAGATTGGCGGTAAGGTGTGGAGATGCAGACACTTACTTCATCCCAAGGAAGGTCAAGGCTAGACGCCTAGACACAGAGCTGGAATGAGTAAAGTTGAAGTCAGTGTTCTTGGCTCATTCCCCTTCCAGTGCCTTTGAACTCCTCTGTTAATCCTTACACCATCTCCAGCCCTGACCTTTGCTCTCCCACCCACCTTCTCCCCCTGGGAAGCTCGTCTTTGAAAAAGGAGCAACCATAGTTTCGCCTCTGATTCTTCTCTGTCTCTCAGCTCCCTCAGCAGAATTTCCTCATCTTTGAGCTGGAGGTGGGGACAGGAATATCCTTGTCCTGGAGGGAAGGGCAGAGGGTGGTAAGGGGACATGCTATTTGTCCTATGAAGAAGTGTCTGAGTCCATTTGCTCTGTGTAGGCCCCTTCTATTTCTCTGTAGAGCGTAAGGTCATGTGGATCTGGGGGAGAGACAGGGCCGAGGGAGGAAAGTCCTGCAAACCCAGCTCTACAACCCTAACCCTACCTGTGGACTGAGCATAAGGAGTGAGCATGCTCAGTGGACCTATTGAGCTGTAAGTTGGAACACAGCAGACTGTGAATGATGTCTGAAGTAAAGTACAACAGAGTGCATTGTAGGTCTGCCTTGGTGTGCCCAGGATTTCTGTGGACTCTGGGCCTTTCCCCAGCTGTGCATCATCTGGCTCCTGTCTCTAAGGACCAGTTCAGGACCACAGCTCCATTCACATGAATCCACCCGAGTCATCCCCCCTCCACACCTTGGGTATATGGACCCCCAAGGGGAAGGGACAATGTTGACAGTGCCCCCCCCATACATCATTGCAGACACTTTTTTAGCAACCAGTCTTTATTCGTTTTTTAAAAAAGGAAATCCAAATAAGTTAGCAAAAGGATTACAAAAAAAAAAAAAATTGGCAAAACCACACAATGCTTAGTTAACAAAAGAAGTCACCCCAAGAGCCCCACCCCCTTCCCTGCCTGTCTCTGGCAATATCAGCGCAGGAGACCTTGGTCAAATGGCAGCTTTACAAACAACACACAAAACAAAAACAAAACAAAACACAAACCACAGGAAGGTTCCCAATAGCCACTGCAAAAGCTTGGCCCCCAGGGACTTTGGAACCGGGTAGTTCCTCGCCCTTCTCTCTCAACTCAGGGCAGGCCCAGCCCAGCCACTGGCATCAGGAAGAGATCGGAACAGATGTGCATGCTTGTCCAGATCAGGGCGCTGTCTCTGTCTCTCATTTGGGGGGTGGAATTAAAGGCATATTATGATTTTTTTAAAAAAAGCTCCTGAGTTTGCCCCATTGGGGGACATCCACAAGGGGGTTCTCTGGACTCCATCTTTCTTTCCTTGGAAGGGGATGCTCTCTGCTCTTAGGAGTCAGTTAAATGAAGGCATCCATTCCCTCCCTGGGCTGGGTGTTAGCCTTATGTGAATGGGGAGTGGGTAGTCTGGCCTGTGGCAGTCTGGGGCTCTTTTCTTGGCACCAGGACAGCCTCGTTTAAAAGGCCCCTGCAGCAGAAGTGGTGGCCTTTGTCACCAACTTGGGGGCTCACACGGACACCCAGCCTGGCAGACAATCTCAGTTAGGCATAGTTTCGTCTGGGAAGGCAACAGACATATCCTCCACTGTGATGCTGTCCACGATGGAGGTGAGGGAGTGCAGGTTGTGGGCATCTGTAGGGTCAGCTGCAAGCAGATGATCTGTAAGGAGAAGAGGGGAGTGTTTCCTGGGCAAGGGGGATGGGACCCTTGAGATGATGCAGGTTTTCCAGGACAGATAGGTGAGCAAGAGTCAGGTGTTACCCCCAGCCACTAGCACTCCCCATTCTGTGTGTGTGTGTGTGTGTGTGTGTGTGTGTGTGTGTGTGTGTGTGTGTGTGCTCCCTCTCCAAAATCCTCTAATGCAGTTAGGTTTTGGAAGGTAAAGGCGAAGCCAGGATAGTGTATCCTAGGGAACTGGGCCCAGTTTGGCGCACTGACTCAGCAATTCCCAGAGACCCCTGGGGCAGGGACAGGCCCTTCTCCCTGAGGTCAGCCACCAGACACCAGCTGGGAAGCTGTTGAAAGCTGTGTCTACTCCTTAGCTGGTCAAGGCTACAGGGAGGCAAAGGGCTTCTAGCCCACCATTTGGGGCCCTCAGGTCAGCAGGTTCTTGAGAAAGCCACGGGAAGGTGACTGGAACATGGAATAAGGTAAGGGAATAGCCCAGCCTAGTTAGGTCCTAAAGCGATTTGAGCCATGGCTACTAGGGTCGGGATTCACTTACCCCCTGGGTTGGGACCAAACTCCAGTGCACTGCCCCACTCTGGACTGCAGGAGGCGCTGTGGGAGTTGCATTCATTGGGCACCTGCAAGACCAAGGTCAAGTCTGCTACCATCCTCAGGTATACTATCTCTTAGCCTGGGTTACAGGGTGGGCTACCCACCCTAGAATGTTCACCACAGACACTCACCCTACTTTCTAGGTCTTTCCTGGCTTCTAGGACGGGAACTTTGCCTTCACTTTGGGGATAAGCAGAAGAACTTTGTTATGGTGACCTCTGAGCAGGCCTGCAGGGATTCTAATGTGTTTTGTCAGCTCAACCATGGAGGTTGTGGGGTTTGGGATAAAGCAGGTTTCTTTGGCTACTGGGTCTGGCCTTTTAGATGCTGACTCAAGCATGGGAATCGGCCCTCATCTTCATGGCTCACCTAAGCCCTTACTGCAGGCTTGTTTCTGGGCCCCCTCTGCTGTCTAGTACCAGTCCACCCTACCCCATCTGTATTGACCAGCCTTTGTCTGGTCCGGGAACAGTATGAGCACAGGAGGCCTCTGGACAGCCTAGCCGAAGGGGTCCTGGGATTACCCAGGGCCCTGCTTTACACCTGTTCCAGCTCTGGTGGCCCAAGGCTGAGCAGGCACCTCCCTCTGGCCCTGTCCCTAGAACTGGGGCACTAGCCACTTACCACCGGCTGGGGCCCGCCCCCGCCTCGGTAGCGGAGATCCCGCTCCTCCTGGTTGAGGGAGCTGAGCAGGGCCTGGAGGCGCTCAATGTACTGGATGGCACTGCGTAGGATCTCCACCTTAGGCAGCCGCTGGTTAGGGTTGAGAAGGGTGCTCCTTTTCAGGGCCTCGAAGGCCTCATTCACCTTCTTGAGCCTGCGCTTCTCTCTCAGTGTGGCTGCTCTCCGCCGGTCCACAGACACTG
Organism: Onychomys torridus; assembly: GCF_903995425.1. Classification (NCBI taxonomy): domain Eukaryota; kingdom Metazoa; phylum Chordata; class Mammalia; order Rodentia; family Cricetidae; genus Onychomys; species Onychomys torridus. Next base: position 59,122,265 of record NC_050453.1, read on the forward strand.
ACTTCCTCTTACACACTTTACACGCCCACGGCAGGCACTGGCCTGGACAGTGCTCAGGGGTTCCCAGTCCCTTTTCTTCCAGGGGCCCTCGGGCTTCCGGGCTCAAGCTGAGCTCAGTCCGCTCATAGCCTGGGGGCTCGAAGCCCTGGAGGTGGACAGGCAGGTAGTTTTCCCCATCATAGAAGTGGGGCTCCTGGTAGAAGTAGGGGGATGTCTCATACAGCTCCATCGGGTCGGAAAAGACTTGTTCCTGCCACTGGCCCCCAAGCTCCTGCAGCCCCTCACGCCAACTGCTGGGTGCCATTTAAACCCTCTCTGCTGGCATGGACCCAGAGATAAATATAGCCAACGCCACAGAAACCTGAGCCCCCTCTAAGCTGTTGCTGCACATCAAGACGTTTACAGTGGATTACATGTGATTCCCCTTCCCTCTCCTTGTGCCCCTACCCCACCCTGCCGGCCTGCCCCTGGCCCAGGCAGCTCCTGTGCACGGGTCGGGAGGCCGTCGGCCGTAATTTGATTAGTTTTCATTTCCCCAAAGCCCCTGTGGGGCAGGGAAGGTGGGGGTGGATGCATTCCCCTCTCTCATCTGCTCCTTTCAATTACTCCTATCCGGGCCGCCTGCCTGCTCTCCTCCATGGTCCAAGGCAGCTGGTGGACAGGGCAGGAGGACCCAAGAAAGGGGTGGCTTTGGGCTAGAAGGGGCCTTCCGAGTCCATCTAGCCTTCTCTCTGCTGCTTGGCAGCATGGTAAACCATACAGCACCCGTCCCATGAGACCCCTGAAGACCTGCCACCACAGCGGGACCACTCCAGATTTGGGGCCATGTGTGTGTGAATCCCTAGAGTTCATGGAGGCAAAAGACAGAAACTCAGAAGGGCAAATGGATTCAACTTCTGGGTTTCCACAGCAGTTTTGACTTATGTGTTCCCTTAGCGCTCATGTAGTTGGGCATGTATTGAAGCATGAGAACTTCTTAAGTAAGGGGGATTCTTAAGGATTAGGGGCCAAGGGAAGTCAGTGTTGAGTGAGGATTAGAACTCACAGCGTCCTCACTGCCGTCTTTTCCCCCAGCTAGGAGCTATTCAGCCTTCTGTCTTCCTCCTTGGCTACTCTTAATCATCTCTCCATACTGTCTCTCAGTGATGTCTCCTGCCCTGTTCTGACACTAGAACCATCTAGACTCCTTTTCGTAGATGGGGTGCTAAGGAGAGTAGTCCTTTATATTGTTTGTGGCCCTCCTGGGTCACCATACTAAGTTCTTCTGACCCTTCCTGCTCACGTCGTCACCTTGTATGCAGCATACAACTCTAGAATGACAGGTGGGGGTGGGAGGGAGACCCTTTCCATTTGGTCTCCGCTGCCTCAGTCAGCGGTTACCTCAAGGCATTGGTGGTCAGGTAGGACAGTTTTAAGAGCAGGCGGCAGGCCGCTGGCCACCTTCTTGCATCCCACCTCTGATTCCTGAATCCCCTTCCTGTGGATGTCACATGACAGCCTATTCTACTGACCCATAGCTTAAGGAATTCAAAAACTCTCACCCATGGGTCAGGATTTTCCCCAGGAGCCTGCATACTAAGTGTGAACCATCCTGCTCTCCCCAGTCCAGTGGCAGAGGAGATGGATGCGTTGTGGCTAGCAGTCGGGACAATAAGGGGAAATAGAGTTGTGTGTGGTGGGGGCTCAGGAAGGACTCACTTCACAGTGGAGGTAAGAGCTGAGTGGGATTTGAAGGACCAGCTTTATCCCTTCCCTTAAGCCACAGAGAAGAGCCAAGAAAATGCCGCTGTCCTTTGAGGGAGAGGACAGGTGGGGAGGGAAAAGATGGACAATAACAGAGCCCCCAGCACACTGGGACACAGAGGCCTTAATTCAGTCCTTGACTTCACTCATGGGATACAAAGTGCAGTACAGTGTGTGGCCAGACAATAATCTCCGCATTCAGCACGCTTCCCATCCCCTCAGAAAGAAGAAACCAACAAAAATTTACCTTGCTTCAGTTTATACTGCAGACCTGTAAGCCCTGAAAAAAAGGGGGGTGGGTGGGTGTCATAGCTGCCCTGGAAATCTAAAATTGCTATCTTTTGTCTTTGTGGGATCCAATCAGACTTACCCTAAGCAATCTGTCTTTTTCCTCTGAAGTGGGAGCAGAAAGGACTTGTTCTGAGATGGCTTGTGGGCCCCTGGTGAACATACTGCAGTACCAAGCTGTTAATGCCACAGCCAATGGGATGGGTGGGCATGGTGGCATACACCTTTAATCCCATACTTGGAGAGGCCAAGGCAGGAGAACTGCCAGTTCTAGGCTAGTCTGGACTAGTTGGGGGACTTTGTCTCAGTCACTGGGGAGGGTTGGGGAAGGGACAAGTGCTGGACTGGGTCTTGGGGAAGCAGCAGAATGAGGAACGACAAGGTGAGAAGCTGGATCATTTGGGTGGGTCGATCGGTTTGTATGGATCTCAGGGTTCTGGTGAGGGGGTATGGCTGAAAACAAGTCTGTAAGTATCAGAGGACCAACTGGGCATGGACGGACTTGGAAAGTGAGACAAGGAAACCATATTACCCACAAACCCCTTGACAGTAAGTCAGGAAAAGGTCTGGACCTTTGACTTGGGCAGGAGGGTGGGTTTGACTGGGGAAAACCGCATGTTTCAAGCTGGCAGCAGGTGTGTGTGTGTGTGTGTGTGTGTGTGTGTGTGTGTGTGTGTGTCCAGCACATGGAAGCACCCAGTGAATAGAAGACTTACTCCGTCCTGCCATCTCCGTCCTGATTCTGTGCCCTCACTTGCTCTTAACCTCGCGCTCCTCAATCAGGCGTCTGCTTTAACTGTCTGGACCACAGGATCAGGACTGGAGGAGGGACTTCCCCCTCCCAATTCTTCCAGGCAGGAAACTGTCCAGGGCACTGGGTGGCATGAACAGGATGTCATCTACCTGCCACCCTGTGCTCACAGCTGAGTGATCATTGTGTACCCACACTCTCCTTTCCAAGACAGGAAGTGCTGAGGGACAGAAGAGAAGGCTAGAAAAGTCACAAGCGTAAGCCAGAGGAGAAATGGATTCGCTTTCTCCTTTCTCTGTTCAACCTGCTCTGCGTCGGTCCCTGAGTGGGGGGAGGGCTGTGACTAGACACAGCTCTGGCCTGCAGGAAGCAAGCACTGGATGTGAATGTGAGGGTGGGGCTGGGAGTTGTGTGTCTGAGTCCCTGTGATTGACTCCTTGTCTGTAGACATCTTTGTGTATTGTCAGTGAGACGGACTGAAGGGCACACCAGGCCTCACCGTGGGGCACGGATGCTCTTGGGACTGAGGTGGCATAGTCACTCAGCTTTCTCTGATCTTTCAAAATCCCAATGCAGAAGGTAGGGGTGCTGGCCCTTTAGACACCTTATTCTCTCATCAACCTGTGAGACATGCCTATCTCTTGGTCTTTCTTCCCTGCACACCCCAGCACCCCACAAGCTGCCCTCTGATGGACGGGAACACATTGGTGCCAGGCACAGAGCAGCCTTTGTGTCCCGCCATCAGTGGTGATCCATCAGCTTGGACCTGACAGCGGGACATCCAACCTTAATCCCCACCCCTGCTGCGTGGGCATATGGGGGGCCCTGCCCCCAATGGAGCCTCCCCGGGCAGTTATGCGTTCTCCAGAGGAAGCCCCTATCTCCTGCAGAGGCTTCAGACCCAGGCTGGTGGCCTCCCCACCCTGGCCATCTCAACTTGACTTTGCTCATTTGCATGCTGGGCTGACCTCATTTGCATGGTAGCATCGGGTTTCAGAAATCCCCTTCACCTGCTCCGTGTTCCTTCCCGTTCTGCTGCATACCTTCTAGTCCTTACAGATGAGCTGACCTGGGCTGCCAGGTTGCTTGACTAGAATCAAGGCAAGTGTCTCACTCTGGAGTCTCCTATGCGTGGGAATATAGGATCAGGAACGTATAGAGAGGGGAGCCTCTGGCCTCTCCAAACACGTTCCACTTTTTGCTTTCTGAGGCAAGGTCTCTGAGAATTATTTGTAGGGACTAAGTGGGGATTGGGTCTTGGTAAATGTATATGTTTCAGTAAGCATTCATAAATACGATGTGCAAATCCACACTATTTAATGAGGCAGTAACTTTTTTAATGGGGTGTGAACAGATCACAGGATCATAGACCATCAAAGCTGCAAGGCAGTTGAGGATCAGCTAGTCCGTCTTCTTCTATACAGAAGGAAACAGAGGCCCAGAAAAGGGACTTGTTCAATAATGCTGAGGACTCGAGTTAGGTATCAAGGGTGTATCTTCTTGGAAGGTCTGATCTTAGACCTTGGGGCTGAACTTCTCTCCCTCTGTGAGGTTGCAAGTAAGAAAGGGTACAGCAGGTGGGCAGATAAGCTCTCTGGGAGTGTGAGGCCACGTGCCTGTGGATCTCAGGAAGTTCAGGGAGATCTTAGGGGGAGCTGTTATGGAGAGAGGAAAAGAGGAGACAGGACAAGTCTGAGAAGAGAAACAGGCCTTGGGACGAGAGGTTTAGAGGTACGTGAGATCAGAGATGAGCCAGGATGGAGAAAGGCCCTGGCCTTTGGACCACAAGGATGAATTGTCACTCAACCACTGGGAAATCCTATCCCTGCCTGGAATCTGGAGCTCAGAGCCAGGATCATTCCTTAAGAATCTTTGGCTTTGGGGTGGGGAAAGGGGAAAACCTGGAGGCGGAAGAGGTTGGGTCCCGGAAGAGTTGGGGTCAAGGAGTGGGGGTTGTTGGAGACAAAGCAGAGAGCTGGTGACCACAAATAACTGGACCAGGGCTCAGTAGAGCACATGGCCATGTGAACCCAGGGCCTGGCTCCTGTAGGACCTTTGGAAATAAGGGTGAGGATTGTGAGGATGCCACAGTCCATCATAGTGACGCTTTACCCTCTGGTTGGGGCAGAAGCTGTCAGAATCTTAAGGGAAGTAGATGGATAAGAAGGATATGAGGTAGGGTAGGTGTTGTATCCCCTCTCTTGTTCTCAGTTTGCTCACCTGTAAACCAAGATGTTGTACCCAATGGTCCAAAAAATGGGCCTTTCCCTCAACTCCACATGTCGGCCTGTAGGAAGTGCCAATAGGTGTAAGGTAAATCACATTGGTAAAGTGATTTGTGCTGTTTGTATTTGTTGAGAGCAGACTCTGGGAGTGAGGAACCTCCTCCCTCCATCTCCAATTCCATGCTGATTTCACGTGTCCTACCAAACAAACTCCCCGTCTTAGGGAAAGCTGGCTACCTGGGTCTGAAAGAGGGAGCAAGGTGTACAGCAAACAGCTAAGGGTATTACAAACATTGTGCCCTCGAGAGTGACTGAAGGTAAACCACTTCCAGTGGAGGGTGCTGTTCTTATCCCACGGTATAAAAATGCCCGCAGTGGGAACTGAGGCCAGAAACATCCATGGCGAGAATGTCCTGCTTTGCCTAGGAATCTCACTCGGGAACTTCAGAACGACTCTTTCTCCAGGGCTTCCCTAGCCACTTCTGGGGGGTCCTGTGAGTGCCCAGTCTGATGAAGTCCCCTGTGGGCTGCTTGTCCCCTGTTTGCTGCATACCTGATAAACACTTTGCTTCAAAACCGAAAGTGTGGCTGCGTAGCCCAGTCTCCATATGGAACATGGACTTGGGGCAGGAAGACATCATTTTTTTTTGTGGTTGCTGTTGATTGGTCAGTCTTATGGTGCTGGACACAGAAGGCAAGGCCTTGGCATACACACTGGGCAGGAGGAGCACTCTGTAGGTTGGTTAAAGCAGGTCTTGTCCCAAGGGGTGAACCACTTGGATCAGATAGACACTTTTCTTTAGGGTATATTGTCCCAAATTTATTTTTGCTTTTATGCTCAACCTCACTAGAACGGTGGGGTGTGTGTTCTTCACACTCACCTTTGGTCAGCCTCCTTGTTTGTCCCCTTCTCTCCTGGCCACCCCCCTACGGGGCTTCAGAAGCCATAGCATGCCACCCCACCCCCTTCCTCTCCCAAACTGCTTCTATTTCTGCCTCTTTGACAAGTTGTGACATATTTAGGAGCAGCTGCTGCCTGGGTGGAGATGTCTTTGCTTTCTCTTGGCTCTGTCCTCTGCCCCATCCCTCTGCCGACAGCAACCCCTTCCCAGAATGCATCTTACATTATCTTCTTGGCAACCCAGACACTGGCTTTCTCTAGATTTCTCCAGGACTGCCTGGGGCTCCCGGGTGATCCAAGGGAGTCTTCTGGTACAGAAAGTCAGTGGGAGTAGAATCCCTGTCAACTCCGGAGTTGTGTGGTTTGCGGCAAATTTCCTCCACATGGAGCTTCGCCCTTCTTTCTTTAAGATGGAGGTGATGACTAATGCCTTCCCTGCTAATCTATCACTGTGGACTAAGGGAATTCCTCCATTACTTGTGTTTGCTCTGAGGGTGCCTTTCTCTGTTGGCCTTTCTTCTGACCCAGTAAATGTGCCAGAACCCAATAAAGATCCCTCAGCTGTGGCTCTGTCTCTAGCCTTCCCTCCCTCCCTATGTTTCTGGAAAGAGGAGTCAATATTTCCTCACTTCCCAGTCACTCATCTGCTCGTTGGCTCCCACCTCTGCTGGGTCACTAAGGCTGTTCTCCCCAAGCCGAGCAGAGACCCTCAGCAGATGGCAGCTTGGTCTGCATTCCACCGGATTGCTCCGTGGCATCTGGTGGGATGAACCGTGTCATTCCTGAAAGGCTCTTTCTGCCGCTCTAAGCCTCCATTTTGGTTTTCTCATCTTATCTCCTGCGTCCCTCCTCCCACCTCTTCTGTTCTCTCGCTCTTTCTTCCTGGAGTCACTTTTTAGGGGGACCACTCTATTTCCTTTCTTTTCTACTGTGTTCCTTGGCAATCTTATTCTCTCACCTAGGCTCCAGTGACCATGCGAACACATGCCTTGTGGCCGTGAGCTGCTCCTAACTGTGATGGACCGTCACTTCCTTGAGTCCCAGATCACGGATACATGGTTTTGGTGGAGGGCTCCGCTTAGCTGTTTAAAGGCTCCATTCCAGTATTAATTTTATTGAGGACTGATGCCATCATTCACCAATAATTTCTCATCATTTTTTAATCCACCCACATTCAGTAAGTTTCAACTTTGTAATTTCTTGATTCACATTGGACCAGAAATCAGTTTCCACTAACTAAAATGAGAAATCTCACTGGAAACATGAACATTTGGCAGAGATCACAGCAGGGATATGCTTTAGTATAAAGTAAAGGCTACTCTGTATCTGTCTCAAAAAAGTTTAGCAGCAAGTGTGAGTGTAGCTCTGTGATTAAACACTAGCATGTAAGGCCCTGAATTTGACACCTAACACACACAAGAGTTACAAAATAAGCCTCAAAGACACCAACTTGATGTAACTGCCTGAAAAATAATGCCCAGTACTCTTTAAAGGATTACAATAAAATCTAACAATCAGATGTGTGACGTTCTCAATGATAGTCATTCTATTGACATTAGCAGACAAAAGGGGCTAGAGAGAAGGCTCTGTAGTTAAGAGCACTTTCTGCTCTAGCAGAGACTCAGGATTGGCTCCCAGCACCCACACAGCAGCTCCCACTGTCTCTAACTCCAGCTCCAGGGTATCCAACACCCTTGTCCGGTCTCTGTGGGTATTGCATGGGTGTGAGTAGTGCACATACAGATAAGCCAGTAAAACACACACACACACAAACACACACACACACACACACACACACACACACACCCCTAGAAAATAAAATAAAAGTAGTAGATAACAAAGAAGTAGATAACAAAAAAATGTGACCCCCTAGAAGAAAAATCAGTTCATTCAAAAACACCCAGCAATGTCAGGGGCAGTAGATTAGCACTCAGGCCCCTTAAAATAGCTGCTATAAATACGCTCGATATACTCGAGGATTCAAAAACAGGAACACAAGAAACAGACAGTTCTGGGGCCTGAGTTTGAAAGCGAGGTACCAGTATGGCCAAATTCCTGTGAGGACTTTCTTTTTCTTGATCTTATAAAATGGCAGCCTTCATGCTGCTGTGGTTTGTTTTGGTGTGTTCATGGAATGGTCTTCTTCCCTTTCTTCCTCCCTCCTTCCCTCCCCATCTCTCTCTCCTCCCTTTCTCCATTCTCCCCATCTCTGTATAGTGCAGGATGACCTGGAGTTCTTGATTCTCTTGCCCAGTCTCTTCCATGTGGTGGGATCACACACCTGTGCCACTCCACCTGGCTGGTGGCTTTTCCTCGGAGAGCACTGGTCCCGTTGGCTCAGGCTTCTCCCTCTTTACCTAATTACGTCTCAAAGACCTCACCTACAAATCACATTATATTGGGGTTATGGATTCAACTTCAATTTAGGGGGGCATATAAATCACTCAGTCTGTAATAGAGTAATAGATGCTTAGACACTGAAAAAGTTATTGACGAGGAACACAAATGCAATGGAAGATATATAAATGAAATAGGAAAAAAGGGCCAAAGAACCAAACCGAACCAAAAAGAGCTTCAGTGTTCTATGGGAAATACCACACCTAGTAGACTGACATATATGGACCTGAGTCCCAGAAAGGGGAAGAGAAATATTAGAAGAAAAAAAACCTGGAGTTTTCAAAGTTGATAAAAATTACAGATTTATATATCTAAAGCATTCACTTTAACCCCTGAAAGAACAAACACAAAGGAAACCACACTAAGACATATCACAACCAAATTGTTAAAAACCAGTGATTATGGCCTGGAGAGATGGCTCAGAGGTTAAGAGCACTGGCTGCTCTTCCAGAGGTCCTGAGTTAAATTCCCAGCACCCACATGGTGGCTCACAGCCATCTGTAATGAGATCTGGTGCCCTCTTCTGTATGCATAATAAAACAACAACAACAATAACAACAACAAACAAACAAACAAAACCCAGTGATTAAAAGTGTGAACACCTGGAGAAACAAAGATAAGTAGTGACGGCCAATTTCTCACCAACTTCTAGGAAGGCCAGAAGTAGGACATCTTTAAAAGCTGAAGGGAAGAAAATGAGTCAACCAAATTCTACAAACGGCGAAAATAGCTTCTGAGGGCGATGATGGGATAAAGCTTTTTCAGCCAAGAGAAACTGGCAGGATTTGTCACCAGCAGATCTTTACTGTAAGGACGGTTACAGGGAATTTCCTGAGAAGAAGAAATTGATTAAAAAAAGGAAAGTAGAGACTTAAATGCACCAAAGGGAATAAAGAACACCTGAAGTGGTAAATATAAGTAAATAAATACATAAAAGGCTATTACCTTGACTTTAAAATATAGTTACATATTTAAAGCAAAATAATAATGATGCATTAAAGGCTTTATAACATATATATATATATATATATATATATATATATATATATATATATAGAGAGAGAGAGAGAGAGAGAGAGAGAAACAAAATGTATAATAACGGTAGTACAGAAAATAGAAGGTGGGAAATCGAGGTATACTGTGATTGCATTTCTGCTTTATATAGGAAGTGGTAACAGGTGGAGGTAAATTGTGATGAGTTAAAGACGCACATTGCTAACACAAGAGCAGCTACTCAAAAGTAAAACACAGAGGTCTATAGCTGATGAGTCCATGCTGAAGATACATGGGGATAGTTAAAACAGCTTACCTAGAAGAAGGGAATGGAGAGAGGAGGAGAGATGAAATAAATTAAAAAGTCTGTGAGATGGTCGACTTAAACCCAGCCTCATGTATAAGTGCACAGATGTGAATAGAGTACATTTTAAAGAGCAAGCGCCAGCTTTGGGCTGTCCGGAAGAAACTATGGAAAATGTGAAGCCAGGTTGAGAGTAAAAGGATGGGGAAACACATACAATGCAAACACTGTCCATAAGAAAGAGCAGTAGCAATATTAGTATCGGATAAAAGGAGCTTGGAGAATGAGGAATTCTGCCGGTGTTAGGGTTGACCGTAATGTCCTCCATGGACTCGTGGATTTGAATCCTCGGTCCCCAGTGATGGTGCGGTGCTGGGAAGCCATGGCGCCTTTGAGGCTGTTTGCTGCAGGCCCCTGGGGTGGGCCTTGAGGGTATAGCCTTGCTCTGTTTCTGATTCCCTTTCTAACTTCTAATCCTGAAGATGTGCAGAGCCCTGGGTTCCTGCTTTCACTGCCATGCACCCAACTGTCCCCTCCCCAGCATGGTGAACTGTCGGCTCCTGAAACATGAGCCAAAACACAGCCTTCCTCCATTAAGTTGCTTCTGTGAGCTATTTGGCCCCAGTGACACTAAACACTATCCCCAATACGCTAAGGATAAAAAGGCCCATTACATAATGATAAAGGGGCCAATTTATTGATAGGATGTGATAGTCCTCTCTCTAATATGCCTTCAATGTCTATGGAACACAAACTGAAAGGAGAAACAGACAAACACAGAGGTTTACAGATTTCAGCCCTCCTCTCAATGATGGAGCAAGGACCTGAAGCAAGTGTGGAAATAGGGTGGGTGGGGCTTAAGTACCCCCATGGATTTAATCAATGGATATTTGTAGGATAGCCCACCCAACAATCACAGGATACTCTATTATCCCTAAATGTGTATGGAACACTCTTCCAGATCGTATGCTGGACAGAAAAGTGGGTCTTGGTAAATTTTGAATATTCATAATGGCGAATCTATGTCTTGACCACAATAAGATGAAATAGGAATTGTGCTAAAAACCATGTCTCATTTGACCCTTCCTAATGACTCCAGGCAGGTGACTGGTGTGGTTTACATAGGAGCAGGAACTCAAACTTGTGACAAGCTGGAGCCCAGCTTGGGATCACGGTGATTCCATTGGTAACTAGCTCTAGCTAGCGCTCGGGAGAGGATGCCCACAAGAGGTGCAGTGAGTTCAAGATCCCAATGACTGATGAATTGCTACCATCTCATCTCAGGCCTGTACTCCAGCAGCTTCCCAAGGAAAGAAAGGCTCTTAGTGGATGTGCCTCGGGTCCTCCCCACAGTGAGCGCCTGTGTCTGTTCAGTGAGGGTGCTCCTGATACCTCACTGACTTTCCATGGGTGCTCCATCCAACTTCCTCTCTGTCATCTTGGCCTTCCTCCTCAGGGGTCTCACTCACTACCTTTGTTCCCAGCTGGCCATTCTCAGCTCAGCAGCCTTACTCTTTGAGACAGGGCCCGAGGACCTCCTTAAGACACATCAGGCAGCTCAGGTAGCCTACCCAGCTCAAACAGCCCTGGTTACTTGAGTGTCTGCCTACTACTGTCCAGCACTGTCCAGCGCCTCCCCTTAACTTTATGTCACTTGAGAGACTCTTCAGTCAGACTGCTTGAGCTGAAATAATAGGCATGTCATGTCCCCCCATTCCTGGCTAGTTTCTTTATTAGTGAATCTAAATTCTTCTGCCCTGCCCTCCATCAGACGGGACAGTCCTAAGAGCAGACATGGTAGCTCTTCTGTCAGCCTGGGAAGTTTCTAGTGAGAGGGGCAGCATTTTCCCTCAACAGTGGGTCTTCCTGATGGCTCCCTGATATCTCTTCTCAGCTAGACAGGGACCATCTTTCATCATTGGACCCTGAATTGCCTTGCTTGCCGCCTGCTGGCGACCTGGCAGGAATGTAGTGGGGATGCTGTGGAGGCACTCTAGAGGCTCTGCCCTGGGAGAGGAGCCCTGGGATCCTCCACAGAGGTTTCTGTCCAGGGCAGGCAAGTAGAGCCGTGCCAAGCAGCTCACAGAACAAGCCATAAAGCAACAGCAGGGGCCATTCGCCCCCCAGGAAGAGGTAAGCTGGAGCGTTCTCCCATGACCCTTTTAGTCACTCACATCCATCTTCTCTGCAAAAGACAGGACATGCTGCGTGGCATAGGCACAGCAAACCCAGATACCACAGAGCGCTGGCTCTGCCACTTGCTGGCTGAGTGACCTTTTTATTTGCTATCTTGGAACCTTGTTTCCTCACAAGCCAAACGCTAACCAGAGAACCTGTTTCTCTGGGATATCATGTGGTCTGTGAATGCAGGTTGAATGGAAGAATCCATATTTGTTCCCTCTCTTTGGGGGAATTTGGGAGGGGTCTAACTAGCCTCTGATAAATTCTAGTGTCTGTGGGTGGAACAGGTCACTGACATGACATTTAGTCCATTCTCAGCCTTTAATCCATCCCAGGCACACACTTAAATAAGTTCCCCAAAATGGAACCCTTGGTAATGCATTCCTGAGCTCTGGTCATGAGAAAATCCCGTCCAGTGTCACCACCACCCACCGTGGTAAGTGGCAGGCGTGTCTTTCCTTTGACTCTTCTGTAGCTGGAATGGGGGATGTGGCATAACTCACTGGGTCTGGATTCTAGATCTAGCGCTGCCATTAACCCCCCATGTGACCTTGGGAATTGGAGGCTAATATTTACCGAGCCTTACTGCTAGCTGGCCACCACATTCTTCATCCATTACCTCACTCATGCCTCACAGTGTATCTGTGGGGCAGATGGTAGGCTCCCCCTTTTACAAAGGAGAAACTCAAGGATCATAGAGGTTTAGACACTTGCACCAAATCACCCAGCTACTAAGGACTGCATGGAGAGCTCTCTGATGCCACAGCCTCTTTCCACAGCACAGTGGCATTCTCCAGGTCCCAGAGTTCCCTGGTCTATAAAATAAAAAAAAATGATATTCAGTTCTAGAAGGTTCTTGCACCCGGCTTACGGAAAGATCTCTGGAAATTTCTGCTCAGCTTCTTGGCTCATCCTCCTCACACTTTCCCAGTCTTCTCTTTGTCTTTCCTAGACCTTCTTTGCCACCTTCTCCAGTGAGTTGGTGTGAGACCAAATGTTTCTCTGGAGTCTGGGCAGTCCATCTGCTGCGTTCCCTGCATAGCTGCCTGTGGGAACACTGCGTTCCACCCTCCTGACCCTGAGGTCTGGAGTGTTTTCCCCAAGCCTCCTTTCTTGTCTGCATTCTCTTCCTACAGGGCTTAGGCCACCGGTGGCAAGGCATGCTGGCCTCTCGGCCTCTGAAAGCAGATGGCCTCCTGGTATTCGGGGTGAAGTGGGGGTGGGGGTGGTGATGGCTGTAGTTGCTTCCTAGGCTTACAGAGGGAGTTCACACAGCCAGACATTCACCGATGCCATGTTCACACTCTCTCCCTAGCTCCCCACAGCCCTGACTTCATCTCCTCGGCCTAGCTTTGGCACCCTTAGCCTCGAGAATTGCCCGTCTTCCAACACCAGGTGTCTGGCTTTCCAAGTCCCAGTGTGTTTGTCACGCTCCTTTGTGGTAAGCAGGCTGCTGGAAGGAGCTGCTTCTCTCTTGGCAAGGGAGACACACTCCCTGGTCCAAGGGTGAAGAGCAATGCTTTCTGGAAGTCTTAAACCCAGAATTAACTGCATTCTCCATCTAGGGTCACATGATAGGAGATGGGGAGTCAGGGAATGTACCCTGGGCCCAGCATAGGAAGCATGGAGGTAGGGGACACTGACAATGTGACATCTTCCTGTGTCATCAGCAATAGCGATGTCATCATTTAGGGCTTTCCTGTTTACTGGGCACCGGGAGAAATGCTTTGGACACAAATAAGCTGGTTCCCACAGTGAATCAATAAATTGGGTTGCATTACTGTTTTCAGACTGAGAGTCATGGCTTAGACATTTGCTATCAGTGCTGATGGAAGGTTGAGCCCATGCCTCAGCTAAGCCTGACTTCCTGTAGGCAGTGACACTTCTCCTCATGAAGTTATTCTTCTTCCGGCCTTGGGCAGCCTTGGTGACCAGCTTATCTTCAGAGTGTATATGCTTAGGGACTCCATGCACACCCTGGCTATCCAATACACTTGTTAAAATGCCGAGCTCAGTGATGGAGCTACGCTATCAAAACAAGTCCCTTTCTGTTTCACAGAGAAGTTTCAGGGCCATTTCACAGCAGCCTCCTGTCAAGACCTTGGCGAATTCCTGCCCTTGGGAACTTGGTGGTAGTCACCAAGTAGAAAAATTGAGGGTGTCTCTCAGAGGGGCATAAAATGGTAGACCAAGAGGGCCAAGTGCCTTGATCATTAAGAAGGGGAAATGCCCCCTCAAAGGTAGGTGAACTGATCAAGTGGTTGGGGGCTTTCTTTGTTCTGAGGCAGATAGCCTTATAGAGTCATGAATTTCTGAACATTGCATCCTCCCGTGAGAGGAGGAGCCTGGCACCAGAGCCTGCAGCCCCAGGGGTGGGTGTAGACCTGATGGAACCACACCCCCCACTCCATGCTGTTGGGAGATGGCCTGGAGCAGATGGCACTCTTGCCTTGTTCTTGTTTCACTTTGCTCTTGCTGGCTGTCTCACCAAGGCTTGGCTCCTGGCCTCGGAGGTTGAGAGCCAACCTCTGGCCTTTGACACCTTGAGGTACTGTGCTCCCCCCCACCCCCCATGCCACGACTTGTTAACCACAGTGAAATCATAGATGTGTAAATCATCAGAGCTGGGAAACATCTTAAACCAACTGTCTCATTTTAACAAGGAGAAACCGAGAACTGGTTGGGGAGTGTCTTGCCTAAGGCGACAGATGGCAGAGTCGAGTGAGCCATATTGGACTTCAGCAGTTGGCCTGCCTTGTCCGTAAGAGCCAGGAAATGTCTCATGCCTTCCACAAGTAGTTCCATTACCTTTACCTGGTGGATGATCACACATGAACTCTCTCTCTCTCTCTCTCTCTCTCTCTCTCTCTCTCTCTCTCTCTCTCTCTCCTCTTTCTATACTTCTCTAAGAGGCAGATATTTATCTGCTACATAAAGCTTATCCAATTAAACCCTAGAGGATCTTGGTGGTAAGAAGTGAATAGGACATGGTGGAGGATGTCTAGACCCTTGGCTGCTTCTCCTTCCTATACAGCGCCAGCAGAGAGCCTCTGCCTACAGCTACCAGGCCCTACAATCATTACTCACTCCCATCAAGCCTTAGTTTTTTTTTTTCATTTTAGAATTAAGGATAATAAGGCACTTGGCTTGGTGCCTGGCACACCATCACTAATAGAATGTTAACCATTATTTATTATTGGTGGAACTGTAATTACTCCTGAAGGTAGTGGGTCTCTGCAGGACTTCCCATCTAGTCTGGAGGATTGACCCTGGGCTCCATGGCATTTCCGTGTGGTAGCCGCCCCACAGATCTCTCACCACCTCTGCAACATACATAAGCAAACCCTTGCACTCTGGGGCTCCCAAACCATTGCTGGCCAAGCCTCTTGAATTTCACAGGTCTCTTCCTGTTGTGACTCATAAATAACCCCAGGCCATCTGTCTACGAAACCCCAATAGTCAGACCTAAGTGAAAGTTTCCTAGATCCCTGCCGCCATCCATCCTTGTCTTCGTCTGTTTCTGGCAGGCTTTTCAATTTCTTCTCGGATGTAAGATGTAAAGCTCTTGTTTGAGCTGTTTTCTGTGCGCAGACGCTTCATCACAGCAGATGTGGAGGAAATCTCCCGGGAACACTTCTCCAGGAAGGAAGTGCCCATTTAAAGAAATTGTACAGAAGTGATGTGCTCCCTCCTCAGCCTGTGGCTGGCAGGGTGGCAGCTGCAAGGTAGGTGGGATGTGCCCAGAAAACACGAGGGTCTGTGAGGCAAGGACCACTCACTGCAAAGGGCTCAGAAAAGGGCTTTCTGCGTCTTCAGAGCCAAGTAACTCCTCAGCCTTGTTGGGAGAGGAGATAAGAGCGTTGGGGCTCTCTCTTCCTCATTACCTCACCTGCTAAGCAAGCATATCCCTAACCAGTCCTGGGGACCTTGGGCCTTCTCAACCTGTCAAAGAGACAATTAGTTGATGTGAATGGCTGTACGCTGTGGACTGAATGTATTACCCCTTCACATTCATGTGTTGAATCATCACCCCAGTGTGATGATGGTATTTAAGGGAAAGCTTGAGAGGCAATTGTTACATAAGATTATGAAGGTGAGGGCTCCATGATGAGATCAGTGCCCTAATAAGCAGAGACACTAGGGCGCTTGCTCTCTCTGCATGTATACAGAGAAGGCTAGGACGACCACAGCAAGCCAGAAGCTTCCAAGCCAGGAAGTGAAGCCTTACTATGACCTCAGCATACAGGCATGTCAATGTCCAATTCCAGTCTATTGCACTATGAGAAAATGTATTTCTGGTGCTTAAGGGTCCCAGTCACTGGTGTTTTGTTATGGAAGTCTGAGATGACTAATAATCATAGAAGTCAAAAAGGCAGGCCACTCTGTGTTCTCACTGTGCTTGCAGGGGCTTCCTGTACCCAATGCCAATGGCTGTAGCTAGTCCATTAGTGAAACCTAGGACAGAGGCAGCCATGCTTTTGTTTCAATTTTCCACACAAGCAAAAATCACATGTGCATGAAATTTTAACTAAAAAGAAAAGAACGTTTATGAAACTGCAATACACAGAATAACAAGTCAATCATAATCGTGGGTTAACTAGACTTTTTCCTGGCGATTATCAAATATCCGAAACAGCTCTGGGGAGGAAAGAGTGATAGAGGTTCTGGTTTCCATCTCTCATGGCAGAGAAGGCATGGCAGGTGCCGCTCATATGATGGTGGTGAGAAGCAGAGGACTGTAACAACAGGGTAGAGCCAGCAACAGAGCCCCAAGGGTGCGCCCCCAGTGATGAACTTCCCCCCAGGAGATCCCACTTTCCACTTTCCAATAGCATATTCAAAGTTGGAACCCATCAGGGACCTAAACCACTCACTAGGTCCGAGTTCACGTGATCTAACTATCTGTGGAAATGTCCTCCTGGACACAGCCAGAGAACTGTTTTACTGCTTGCTCGGGCATTTCTCAGTCCGGCTGACACTCAAGACTAACTACTGTGCCTCATATTCCCTACCGCTCAGTTTGAGAAAGGGTCCAGCGTCATTGCTTCTGAACGATTCTCTCCCATTGCCTCTGTGAGTGGAGGTGACTCAGTTAATTCTGTGCTTATGATTCTTTTATAAGATCGCCCCATTTTTATTTCCAGATGGCATATTTTTCAGTTGATGTGTTTTTAAATAATTTATTATGAAATCAAAAGTGTGTTTTCTTTTCTGACTAGCTTCTCTCATCTGGGCGGTGTGCTACAATCCTTTCCGACACGATGTGACGAATTCTGTGAAGGGAATGCATCACAGTTACTGAGTTCTGTAATTTTTTTCCAGTTTTAGAATATCGGACACTGTTCCAGTGAGTACTGGGTTTCAAGCTGCCTGATTTCCAGTGTGGAAGAGTTATCTAGAATCTATATGTAGACGTGGGACTGCTGAGGCCCAGAATCCACGTATTCCAAATGTTGCTAGATGGTGTAGAAATTGTTACGCAAAGTGATCATACCAATTTATAATGCATGCTTTTTGTGTGTGCATGTGTGTGGTGTGGTGTATCCAAGTATGTGCACATGCATGTATCTATACCCATGCCTGGAAGCCAGAGAGGATATGAGGTATTTTCCTTTAACCCTCTCTGCCTTATTCTGAACTGACAGTCTCTCACTGCACCTGGAGCTCTTCATTTTTGGTCTAAGCTGGTGGCCAGCAAGCCTCATCAATTCTCATATTTCTACCTCTACCAGTTTTGGGGTTATAGGTGTGTGCACCCATGTCTGGCTTTTTATGCGTGATGGGGATCCAAACTCAAGTCCTTCCGTTTACACACACAACTGCTGCTCTTATCTGCTGAGCATTCGCCCAGCCCTGATAATAATCCTACTGATAGTGATATTATCAGACTTAGATTTTTGATTTGTTGTTGCTTTTTTGAGACCAGCTCTCTGTATTTAGTGCTGACTATGTTGGAATTTGATATGTAGACCAGGCTGGCCTCAAACTCACGGAGATATCCACCTACCTCTGCCTTCAGAGTGCTGGCATTAAAAGTATGCACCATCATTCCTAGCCTCAGACTTAGATTCTTTTTTTTTTTTTTTTGAATACTGAATGCCATTTATTGAAGGAGGGAGGAGGTCTTAAATACAGGCTTACAGCACAATGGGAGAACCCTGGAGGGCAGAAGTTCGCTTCTGATGTTTTAGAATCTTGCGTCTAAGCTATTAATGCCCAATATGCCGGATACACAGACAAGGAACTTCCCTTAAGCATTCAGCAGGGTTGAATCTCACAGGTAATTAGCATAGGGAGGATATCAAGGTCAAGGTCAGCTAGCAAGGCAACAGTTACCCAAAATGGGGACCAGGGACCTACAGATAACCCCCTTTTACTAAAAAATGAGCTTCTGACAGGTTGCATGGGATGTCAGCAGGTCACCTTACCTGTCATGGAGACACCTGTCCAGGCCACACAGGCTCTCTCTGTCTTAGGTTGGTGAGCGCCCCCCAGATATTACCCGTCTCCTAATACTCATTATCATACAGGCTCAATTGTGTGAGAGCTGCAGAGTTAACTGTTGCCAAAAATCTCTAAGTGGTGCTGGGCTTGCAATCTGTGTGTTTGACACAGAAAAGACCAACAGAAGTCTTAACCCACCCATAGCCAGTAGGCTAAAGGCAACTGAGCCATTCCCTTCCTTAACAAGTCTTACTGCAAATTGGAGTCCCTGTAAGATGGTATACCAAAAGCAAATGAAACTTCAGTTTGTAAATTTATAACTTTCAAAGCCAATCGAAATGTATATAACTATTGATTTAAATTTGTCATGCCCAATAGAATGAAAAATTAGTTAACTGTGGTAGCTACTTTTGCTGCCAGGGTCTCCACTGTGCTAGCTGTAGTAACCAATTATGAAATGGCAATCCCAGAAACAGTAGTAGCAGTGGTCGTCACTGTTATAACAGCAACAATGGCAGCAGTTATGTCAAATTTTCTTCTGGAGCATGTGGGCATCCACTGGCATGGACACAACTCCAGGAACACAAACCGCCAAGGTCCATTTTTCTTGATCCCAGTACAACTTAAGCTCTGCAAAAGAACAACTAAGAACCATAAAGAAAAAAAACAGGCAGTTCACAAGGAGCAGAACTAATGGTCTCATAATGGCTACATTCAGGCTTACAAATTTTAAGGTATCTTCAAAATGGGCTAAATGAAATTTCAAGAGGCCAAAAAAGTGTTGCACAGAGCCACTCCTGAGAAGTAGGTACTACTCCAGCTTGAACAGGATTGTGAAAATGAAAATACTTAGCTGGCATGTTACTGTTAATAAATGGAGGTCAGTGATCTTCAGTGTTATCCTTAATCTACAAGGTGTCTGGGTGACATGTTCTCATACATACTTGAAAAAGCAGTTGCCATACATTACCTTCTAGAGAATCTAACCACATGGTTGCAGTTCCTAGGCTTATGTTAATGCTTGCCAAAACTGGCAATATTGGGCTTTCAATCCCCATTGGCATTGGAAGGGGAGAGTTTTTCACGAAGGCCCAATAGATCTCTGCCATTTGGGTTTCAGCTGCAGCCACAGGGTGCACACAGTGCTCAGAAAACCAATGAGGAATCTCACAGACTTAGATTCTTGCTATCATTATTTACCTAAAGGGAATAAGGTAACTTTTTGGTTAATATCTGAACGTTCTTCTAGCCAAGCTTTTGCTTGGAAGCTTTTCTATGAAATCCATTTTTGTTTATTTTTATTGGGCTGAACTTTCCATCATTGAATGAAATACTCAAGATAAAGAAACTTACAAGAAAGAAATCTTTATTTTGGCTCCATGTCCTAGTTTTCTTTCTATAGCTGTGATAAACACCATGACCAAAGGCAACCCTGGGAGGCAAGGGTTATTGGCTTACCTATACCAATTATAGTCCATCACTGAGGGAAGCAGGCTAGGAAAGAAGGCAGCAAACACCACAGAGGAAGGCTGCTCCTGGTTTGGTCCTCATAGCTTACTCAGCCTGCTTTCTTCTATCACCGAGGACCACCTGCCTAGGGGTGGCATCACCCAGAATAGACTTGGCCCTCCCACATCAATCACTAATTAAGAAAACAGCCCCACAGACTTGCCTCCAGGTAATCTGATGTAGGTAGTCCTTCAATTAAGGCTTCCCTTTTCAAGGTGACTATTTGTGTCAGGTTGACCAAAACAACTAACCAGCACACAAGTGAGTCCATGGCTTTTGCCTCCATTGCTTGGGTGCCTGTAGCAAGGCAGGACATCATAATATGGTGTATTATCTACTTTTCTGTATGTAGCTGTAATTAGAAGTTTCCTGTCCCGATTGCCCAGTCCCAAATAGCCAGCTCAGAGGCTTACTATGAATTATAAATGCTTGGCCAATAGTTCAGGCTTGTTACTAACTACTTCTTATAACTTAAATTAAGCTATTTATATTAATCTATGTATTGCCACATAGCTTTACCTGTCCTATAGCATGTCTTGCTTCCTGGGTAGCTGGCTCAAATCTCTCCTGACTCTTCTGACTCCACCCTTCTTTCTCCCATCATTCTCTCTGTGTCAGGCTGTCTTGTCCAATCTCTTCTTGCCCTGCTCTTGACCATTCAGTTTTTTTTTTTTATTACCAATGAGCATAATCCACAGCATGTAGCTATGGCAGAATTCCTAGCAAAGGAAATGTAAGGAGGGTAGAGTCACTTTGGTCCACAGTTTGAAGGTGTGCTCTGTCATGGTCAAGGGTGAAGTGGCTGGTGACACTGCATCCACTGTCAGAAAACAGAGAGAGAAGTGAATGCCTGTACTTGGATCCCTTTCATTTAGTTTAGGATCCAGGACCACAGGATAATGCTGCCCACACTCATGATGGGTTTATTGCTTATGCACAGAGATAAAATAGGTTTTTAATAATAATTTTATGTAAGTGCTAAATGAGCCTACAAGTTTTAATAGTTCCTGTATAAATTGTGTAGAAACGTTATGTTAAAAGTCAGTCATGTTATTAGCTAATAACAAGGTTTTCCTTTTATATTTTTACTCCATTTTTCTTTTTTGATTTTAAAAAAACATTTTCTAATTAATTAGTGTGTGTGTGTGTGGGGGGGGGAGCGGATGGGGACACTTGAATGCCTCTGTATGCTCAGAGGGCATTAGGTGTCCTCCTCTATCACTCTGCCTATCTCTCTGAGTCAGGATCTCTCCCTGAATCCAAGGCTCCCATTTTCTCCTCCAGGCTGAGAGCCAGCAAGCCTAGCCACCCTCCTCTGTCTCTGCCCACTTGAAGCTGTACTTACAGGCTTGTTACAGGGGTGCTGCTATCTGAACTCTGGTCCTCATGATTGTACAGCAAGTGTTCTTAACTACTGAGTCACCCATCTATCCTCTCCTTTTACATTTCTCTCTCTCTCTCTCTCCCCTCTCTTTCTCCCTTTCTCCTCTCTCTCCCTCTCTCCCCTTCTCTCTGTTTTTTGAGACAAGGACTCACTATGTAGGTCAGGCTGACCTTGAGCTCCACCCAAATCTACCTGCCTTTGCCCACAAAGTGCTGGGATTACAGGCGTGTGCCCCATTTCATTACATCTTATCCATTTTAATTTTGTATTGCTTTATTGCACCGTCTCTGGCTCTTGTGCAGTGTTGAAGCCTCAGTAGCAGACATTCTTATTTATACCTGATCTCAAAGGAGAAATCTTTGTATATTTTATTACTAAGCAGGATATTTGATATTGCTTTTATAGCGAGACTTTAAAAATCAGATTCATGGAATTCTTTCCTAGCCCCAGTTTACAGTGAATTTCTCTATTAATGAGATTGGGGGAGCAGCGCTGGAGAGATGGCTTGGCAGTTAAGAGAGACTACACCCTGCTCTTCCCAAAGACCTGAGTTCAGTTCCCAGCACCCACATCAGGTGGCTCACATCCACCTGTCGTTCCAGCTCCAGGGGATCCAAGGCCTCTGACCCTCTGGGCCCTGAAGTAATGTGCACAAAGGCACAATGTACACATAATTAAAAATAATAAAAGATTTTCATAAGAGACTTGGATATTATCCAATAATTTTTTGCATAGGTTGAGAATGTGCTCCTTTTGTTCCTTGCTATGTATTAGCATGACTGCATTGATTTTTAAATGTTGAATTATTTTCATACATAATGTTTACAATTTTTATCTTAGCCATCACTGTGTTTAATTAGTTGATATCATATCTATGGCTTCAATTATGTGCATGAGAGGGATTGATGTGTGACTTCTCTTTCTTCGAAGGGTTTAGTACCATGAGTATGCTACTCTCGTAATATAAATTAGGAAGCGTTCTCCATTAGCTTGAAGAATTTGTTAAGCAGAATGGTGCTCAGTCCTTCATTAAATATTTAGAAGATTCCACTTAGGAGCCCTTGCAGTGAGTTCTAGAGTTTTGTTGATGCTGTTTTTGTTTTTGTTTTTTGTTTTTTGTTTTGGAAAGAGGATCATTGAAGCCCCTGTGGAGGTGAGGGTGGCCTTGACCTCTCAGTTCTCCAGCCTCAGTGCTGAGGTTACGTTATCACCTACCATGCCTGGCTACTCTATAGTTTTGTTTGTGAGAACTTTTTGCTAAGAGTTGTTTCTTTTCTAGAAACAAAACAAATTGTCGTCATTTCTATTTCTGTTAGTGTTGATGTGAGTGATGGAAACCTAAGCTGGGTCCCCTGCAAGAGCAGTGTGAGCTCTGCCCACTGAGCCACCTCTCCAGTTCCTGGTTAGATCACTTAATAAAAGGGTTAGCCTGCCCCATTTCCCCACCTCATTATGCCTCCCACTGTGTTACAAAGCAGCAGGAAGGCTCTCACCAAGTACAGCCCCTCCCTCTCCTGTCTTGGACTTCTTAGTCTCCAGACCACAGTTAATAACTTGTTTATAATCCACCCAGTCTGTGGTAACCTGCGGCAGCCGCATAAGCTGGACCAAGACACTCCTCAGTGGTCAGTCAGACTATGTATGCGCTGCAGCTCACCAAGCTTGGTGGCTTGTGAGAGATGCACCATGGTAAATGACATATGTGCGTTTGAACAGTGCTTCATGCAAGGGTTGCATTTAGAGTTTAGAGTGTGGGTCAGGATTGCTAACCACTCTATTTAAAAAATTGCTAGGCATGGGCTAGAGAGATGGCTCAGCGGTTTAAGAGCACTGACTGTTCTTCCAGAGGGACCCAGGTTCAATTCCCAGCACCTACATGGCAGATCACACCAGTCTGTAACTCCAGTGCTTCTGACACTCACACAGACACACATGCAGGCAAAACACCAATGATCATACAATAAATTAGTTAATTAATTCTCTAGGCCTCATGATGTTTTTGACTTTTTAGTTTGCCCCTGTGTTAAGTTAGGGCATGATAGTGGCATGTGTAGGTTTTATGTGTATATAATAGGTCTAATGTATAATAGACTTTATAGTAAAACATCATGGCTCAAAGCACCTAGAGAAGGAAAGGGTTTATTTTATCTTACAGTTTACAGTCCATCGTCCAGGGAAGTCAGGGCAGGAACTCAAGGCAAGAACTGATGCTGAGACTCTGAAGGAATGCTGCTTACTGGCTTGCTGCCCTGGCATGCTCAGCCTGTTTCTTATACAAGTCAGGACCACCCATAGTGAGCCGAGCCTGCCCACATCCATCATCCATCAAGAAAATGCTCCACAGGCTTGCCCACAGGCCAGTCTGGTAGGGGGACATTTTCTCAGTTGATGTCCTCTCTCCCCAAATGTAGGTTCTAGTCTATGTCAAGTTGACATAAAAATCAATCAGCAAAGTCACCCACTGATAGGGATATGGCAAAATTTCTAACTATAGTTGTGTGTTTATCTGTCCATTTGAGAGGAGGGATGCTTAATGTATTTCAAGGCTATATTACTGAAACACAAACACAGATTTCTTTTAAAAAATATTTCTGCTGAATTTGTTCTTTTTTTTTTTTGAGACAGGGTTTCTCTGTATGGATTTATTCCTTTAATGATTGTTCACTTCTTTATTTCTGGTAATATGTTTTAAGTCTTACTTTGTCTGATATCATTACTGCTACACAAGCTTGCCTTCTCACTTCTCTCTCTTTGACAAGGTCTCACTATGTAGCCGTGGCTGTCCTAGAACTTACTGTTTAAACCAGCCTGGTCTCAGATTCCCAGAGATCCAACTACCTCTGCCTCTGAAGTGCTCATAGTCAAGGCGTGCACCACTGTGCTTGGCCTCCCAACTTTATTTTGCTTAGTGTTTGTGTGGTATAGTTTTTACATCTTTTTAATATCCTTTGACCTTATAAAGTATATCACTTAGCACAAAAAAAGTTGATTTTTTTTTGGAAGCATTTGATTCATTATTAGTCAAACAATTACAGGTATGAGGCTAAACTCTTTCATGTTACTATGTGTATTCTGTTTCTCCTGTATGTACAAACATTCTTGTTTTCTTTATAATCAGTGTGTTCCATTATCCTTTACTCCATTCGGCTTATAATATTGTATTATTTTATTCTCTTAATCAGGGCGTGCTCACATCTTTGGCTTGTTGTCCCTTCAGTGAGTGCCTATAATTGTCACTTCCTGGTGCTGTGACAGAATGTCGGCAGAAACCACTTAAAGAAGGAAGCTTTTGGTCGGGCAGCCAGTGGTGGCGCACGCTGTTAATCCTAGCACTTGGGAGGCAGAGCCAGGCGGGTCTCTGTGAGTTCGATGCCAGCCTGGTCTACAGAGAGAGCTCCAGGACAGGCACCAAAAAAGAAGCAAGCATTTGTTTTGACTCCTGGCCCTGGAGAGTCTGTCCATCACAGAAAGGAAGGCACATCCTGGAGGCCCCTCATATCATACAGCATACTCTGCACAATTAGACATTCAGGTTAATGTCACCGGCGCAGTGGCCAGGCCACAGCCTTCGCAGGCCTGCCCCTAGAGATGCTAGGATCCCCTTCTAAAGATTCTTTACCCACCCTCCCCACCACCACCACATTGCCACTTACTAGAGGACAAGCCTTCAAATAGGGACCTCCCTCCCCACCCCACCCCAGCCCCTGACCCAGCCCCTGACCCAGGAGGGTGCACATTTCAGATTCAAGCATAGTAGTGTTTGATGCTTTTCAAACAAGGTGATAAAGGTCTCTCGCCACTTTAATGGGCTCCTTTTTATGCCATCATCATGGATCTTAAGTCCACATGTACTTGAAGCCGCACAAGATATGTTTGTTTTCAGATAGACTTTTATTATAACACTGGGAAATTTCGGCCTGAGGTAGTTATGAACTCTGGATCTCCAGCAGCAGCAGAACCAGGCAGGGACCTTAAAGAAGCAGTGCGCTGAGGGAGCTGTGCGGGGTGGCTGCTTCTTCTCTGCCCCAAGAGCAGTGGGATGAAGGGGCTCTGAGTGGCTGTGGCACTGCCAGGCGCTGGGGAGTGGGAGGAGGAGGACTCACTGAGGACCAAACCCGCAGGCCCCTCGGCCAGGTCGCCATGGTAACAGCTTCCAAGACATTACTTTTTCACAGGCACTATTTGTGAGGGTGAGCTCATATTTTATTCCTCTTGGTCTTGGATGTCTTTGCCTGCTCTGCTGGCTTTTATTCTCAAGTATACTTTAAATGTTGGTCTGCTGGCGATAAACCTTAATTACTTTGAGAATCTTTAGACTATATCTTTTAAGGTTATTTTTTGCTGCTTATTCTTTTCTGCGTTTATGGTTACTGGTGGTCAGCATTTGTAAGATTTTGTTTTATGTGTATGTGTTTGCCTGCTTGCCTGTATGAGTACTGTGTGCCTGTGCATGCCCTGGAGGCAGATAGCCTGCAGCTGGAGTTACAGCCAGTTAAGAGCCAAACCTGGGTCCTCCGCAGGAGCAAGTGCTCTTATCTACGGAGCCATCTCCCCAGCCCTATTTTCTCCAGCCCTGTGTTCTGCTCGCATGGAGCACTGTAGAGAAGCCGTTTGATTTCTTTTGGCTGTCATTGTTTTTCTGTTGAAAAGTCACCAGGCAGTCCGAGTCTTTCTGTATTTCCTGCTCTTGAGAACCCTCTCCGCAGTCCGGCCGCGGTGACGCTCGCCTTTAATCCCAGCACTCGGGAGGCAGAGGTAGGCGGATCTCTGTGAGTTCGAGGCCAGCCTGGGCTACAGAGTGAGTTCCAGGACAGGGTCCAAAGCTACACAGAGAAACCCTGTCTTGAAAAAACATTGCCTCTCCCTTTTATTCTCTCTAGTCTTCTGGAATTCTAGTTTGACCCTTTTTAAAAAAATTATTATTATTTCATCTCTTTGCCTATCTGAACTGTATTCTGGGTAATTTCGATCTGTCTTCTAGTATCAGAATGCTTAATTCAGCTTTCTCCACTTTATTTTGAAAATACTTTTAGTTATTCAGAAAAGTATGAGATCATAAATGTCAACTTGATAATTTTCATTTGTTTAAAAGATTTTATTTTTATTTTATGAGTATGAGTGTTTGCATGTGTGTGTTTGTACCACATGTGTGAAGGAACCCACAGAGGTCCGAAGAGGGTGCTGGAGCCCCTGGAACTGGCGTTACAGAAGCTTGTGAGCCAGGTCATCCAGGCTGGCTCCTGGTGTTAGGAGCCAAACCCAGGTCCTCTGCAAGAGCAAGCACCCTAACCACTGAGCCATCTCTCCAGGTGCTTCCTTCCTGTACTCCCCAGCTCCAGCCAGGTCTCTCTGTGTAGCTCTGGCTGTCCTGGAACTCACTATGTAGACCAAGCTGGCCTTTCACTCACAGAGACCCATCTGCTTCTGCCTCCCAAATGCTGGGATCAAAGGTGCGCACCACTATGCTAGGCCTTGACAATTAATTCTAATGCAAATACCCAAGTCACTAATTGAGTAATAAAAAAATGACCAGTAGCCCCAAAGTCATGACAAGGCGTGTTCTCTCTTCACCCCTAATATTCCCTTCACCAGAGGAAACCCTAATACAGTGGTTCTCCACCTTTCTAATGCTACAGCCCTTTAATACAGTTCCTCATGTTGTGATGACCTCCAACCATAACATTATTTCCATTACTACTTCATAGCTGTAATGTTGCTATAGTTATGAATCATAATATAAACATCTGTGTTTTCTGATGGCCTTAGGCAACTCCTATGAAAGGATTGACCCCAAAGGGGTCATGACCCACAGGTTGAGAACCATGGCTCTAATGGTCACGTACTTATTGATTTCCTCTTTGATAGTAATTCTATCAGCTGGTCAGTTGTTTTACTTACACTATGGCTGTCTTTTGGGTCCACTTATTTTATCTAACATTATTTTTATTATTATTATTATTATTTTTTACCAGAGCTGAGGACCAAATCCAGGGCCTTGTGCTTGTTAGGCAAGCTCTCTACCACTGAGCAAAATCCCCAACCCCTAACATTATTTTTAAAAGGCTATCTCTCATCTTTTTTCACGGCTGTGAAGTATCCTTCTGTGTGATCGTTATAACTTATCATATTATCCTGGTTGACATTTGAGTTAATTTCCCCCCTTTCTGGAAGGGCAGTATATCTACTGAACATTATTGTATATTTGAACAAATGTACATGAGTTTCTCTAAGTTATATACTAATAAATCAATCTTTGGGCTATTCATTACGTGTAGCCTAAGGGTTTCTCAGCCTTGGCGTGACTATCTTAGGGCAGTTAAATCTGTAGTGAGAGGGGTTTTCCTTTCCTACTTGAGTGTCTTTTGTTTGATATTATCAGATGCCTGTGGGTGCTGCCAGCCCAGGATCATAAAGTGAATTCTTGGCTCACAGGTTTGGATCACCTTCGCCTACATGAGGTTAGCTGGTAGGTATTTCTCAACAGAGAGACTCTTCACTTTCTACTCTGTTCCAGGTTCCAGGCTGGCAGAAAGTGTGCTGGCTTATTTTGAAATCACTCCTGCACTAAATTGTAGCCTCTGAGTTCCAGATTCGCTGGTTTATGCTGAGGGTGGGATCACCTGCCAGAGACGCCGTCAAACCCTTGCTGCCTTGAGCGTTCTTGAAAACTAAAGGTCAGTGTACATGGTGCTGGTGTGACACTTGTCTTTCTGGATGCCTTTCATGTGACCTTAGGATTTGGAGTTTATCTTTCAGCTTGCCCTAGTTTATTGATGCATTTAAAAAGAGGCTTCAAATATTCTGTTCACTATTTGTTGTTGTCCCTACTGAGAGGATTAATCAATAAACCACTCTGCTAGCCCTCAGAACTGATGTCTATAACTTTTAAAAATTAACAACTGCTGTGGAGCTGGTTGAGCAAACACCTGGGCTGTTACCAGCAGTACAGAAGAGCTGGATTTAGCAGATGTATGCACATATGCTTTCCTGCAGATTTGTACTAGATGTGGGTCGACCTAAGAGACCCATGAAGTCCATGAGGATGCGGATGTAATAGGAGCCTTGGAGTGTACTTAGAGCATGTCTCAATGAGGGCTTCAGATGTTCTTGTGGTGATGGCTCTCAGGATGGGTCTTACTAGGGAGAAAAGTGGACCCGAATACAGTGGATGTCAGGTTGTGGGACTTACCCAGTGCTCTCTAAACTTCTAGGAAAACAGGCTCCTCCTCCTCCTCCTCCTCCTTCATCTTCTCTTCCTTTCCCGACTTCTTCCTCTTCATCCATTTCCTGGTGTTTTGGTGTTCTGCAACAGTATCACTACATAGCCCAGGATGGCCTGGAACCCCTCCCTCTACCTCCTGAGTGCTGGAGTTAGAGCATCACTATACCTGGCTGAACTGTATTCTGGGAGAGCACCATTTCCTTTTACCTTATTAAGTTCCTCCATAAGTCACACCACTGTTGTACCAATCGGTACATCTTGCTTTGCATATATTTTGAAATTAACCTCTATTGAATGTCTCTACAAAAGGCACAATTCCTTTCTTTTCTTCCTTCTTTCTTTTTTTTTTTTGAGCTGAGCTAAATCCTCAACTCCTTTCTTTCTTTTTCTATCTTTTCTCCTTTCTTTCTTTCTTTCTTTCTTTCTTTCTTTCTTTCTTTCTTTCTTTCTTTCTTTCTTTTTGACTTTTTGGCTTTTTGAGAAAGGGTCTCATTATGTAGCTCTGGCTGTCCTGGAACTCACAAAGATCTGCCTGCCTCTTCAACCATTAGGATTAAAGATGTGCGCCACTACACCTGGCATATTTTCTGATTGAATTTGAGGCCAGCTACACAGAAAGGAATTCACACCTGGTTCTGCAAACCTGATCAAAAGCACATCGCTAGGAGTTAGAGAGCTGCCTCAGTGTTTAGGAGCATTTGCTTCTCTTGAAGGGGACTGGGTTTTGGTTCCCAGCACCTACATATTGACTCATAACATCTGTAATTCTAGTTCCAGAGATTCCAATACCTTCTCCTGGCCCTTAAGGACACCAGGCATGCGTATGCTGCAATACATACATACAAGCAAACACTCGTACACAAAACATCTTTAAAAAAAAAAAAAAAGAGCTAGGTATGTTAGTACATATCTTTAGCCCTAGCACTTCAGAAGCAGAGGCAAAATTCCTGTGATTTGGAGGCCAATCTGGTCTACCAGACCCTTCCTCAAACACAAGCAAACAAACACACAAGGCTGGGAAATCATAGGCCCTGGGTGGCTGATGACTGTTTTGTTAAATGGAGATGTTATCAAACTGCCTGCTAAAAATTTACACGACAGCTGTAGATTAGGGCTACCTTCAACCTTGATTAGAGAAACTTCTTTTTGCAGCGGGCTGCAGTTACTGTAGAGACTCCCAACCCGTCAGAGTGCTGAAAACAATGGCTATGCAGTGTCAAGTGGGGTGTCCGTATCAAGATCCCTAAGCACAAGGACTATCACAGAACATGATGTGGACATAAAGAAAGAACCAGAGGGCCATGGATGAGTGCCACAGCAGTCTTCTGCTATGACGTGGCTGCTGCGCTCACGGACTCAGCAGCTGTGGCCACAAGCTGCCCAAGACCAAGTCAATCGGCATCCCACATCTGGGTTACGGATGCTGCAGAGGCTTGAGAGGCCCCGCCCCGGCTGAGGAGCTATTCCCAATGGATGGCTGCTAGGGGATGGAGGGAGAGTCATTTTTCTTTGGGAATGTGGCCACTGTTAGGATGCTACATACATGTGGGCAGCACTAATTGAATTCAGCAGGTTATTAAAAAAAAAATAAGAGGGCATGGAGGTGGGAAGGGGACATGTTGGGAAGAACCTGGGGGAGTGAAGGGTGGGTGTGGCTGTGTTCAAGATACATTTTATATGTGTATGAAATGGGCAAAGAGTATTTTTTATATTCTTAAAAAGAATAAGCCTGAAGCAGACTCACACTTGTCAAATGTGAGTCCCTTTCCTGTCATGGGACTTTGTGCCCATCAGATAGGGCTGCATTTCTTTACAGCTGGGGATAGTCACGCAGTGAGAAACAAGAGCTGTTCCAGGGATCAGCCATCAGGCCACACATTCAATGTGGACATCAGCAGTGGCAATGTGTCAAACAGAATTTGAGTGTTTACATGTCTTGAATAGCCCTAAAACTTGCAGTCTGCTAGGCTGGGTCTCTGAAAGCCTTTTAATTCCTGTGTCCTTTCCTCTGGGATAGCAGCTCAGTAAATCTTTCTAGTAAGTTTCCATGAGTTCACTACCCAACACCATCAACATAAACAGTCCTCTATCCTCAGCCTCTCCCCAAGTTGATTCAGAGTTGAAGGGCAATGTATTAGTTACTTTTCTGTTACTGTGGCAAAACACTATGACCAAGGCAACTCTTGGGAAAAAAAGAGTTTATTTTGGTTTATTGTTCCAGAGGGTTAGAGTCTACAATGGTGGTGACAACATGGTGGCAGACAGGAGGCAAGGCGGCTGGAGCAGGAAGCTGAGAGCTCCCATCTTAAAACCACAAGCAAAAAGCAGAGAGAGGGGGGCACTGGGAACAGGAAACCTTTGAAACCGTAAAGTAACTTCCACCTCTGTGGCAGGGTTCTGTGCTGTTGTTCCCTTTGCAGGAGGGGGTCAACTAGGAGCAGAGTCAACAACACAGACTGTGGGAGAATGTTGAAACAGTAAGCTCAGTTTATTCAGGAAGAGGCAGGCCTTAGATACCCTCCACCCCTCCTTGCGGGGAGGTCTGATGAATATTAATCTGCTGGCATGGCATGGCTGCCTCTTATTGGTCCAGGTCATCTCAGATCATGTCTTAGCTGCTGTTGCTAAGGCCTTTAGGCAGACCCAGGTTCGCTCTCAGAAAGTATCTTTATTACTGGTTTGGGCCAGCTGGCCCTCAAGCCCATTAGGGATAAGTCATCCCACACACCTCCAGGAACTTCCTCTAGCAAGGCCACACCCCTAAACCTTCCCAAAGAGTGCTACCCACTGGGGACCAAATGTTCTAATACATGATCATATAGGGGACATTCTCACCCAGAACACTGCACACCAGACACAAACTTTCATAATTTTGGCAATTTCCTCAGCAGCAGCATGCAAGGGATATGATTTGCCAGGCCCATAGAGCATGCTCTTCAATTACCATGCAGACCCCTTTCCCTGGGGACAAACCATTAAGACCCCTCTGCTTCTACCCTTTACCTCTCCCGCTCACTGCAGGCTTTTGTCTTAGTGCAGGGAGCTGGTTTTTGTATATTTATAGCCATACTAGTAGTTTTTTGTTTGTTTGTTTGTTTTGTTTTGTTTTTTGAGACAGGGTTTCTTTGTATATGGCTGTCCTGTAACTGACTCTGTACACCAGGCTGGCCCAAACTCAGAGATCTGCTTGCTGATGCCTCCCAAATGCTGGGATTAAAGGCGTGGCTATCATTGCCCACCCTACTAGTAGTTTTAAGACAGACTGAGGGGGCTGGAGAGATGGTGCAGAGGTTAAGAACACTGGCTGTTCTTCCAGAGGTCCTGAGTTAAATTCCCAGCACCCACATGGTGGCTCACAACCATCTGTAATGAGATCTGGCTCCCCCTTCTGGCCTGCAGGGATACCTGCAGATAGAATACTGTATACATAATAAGTAAATAAATTTTATTTAAAAAAAAAAGACAGACTGAGTTCTAGTTTTATCAAAAGCCTCCTATGGAAGGCCTTTCAGGGCCAGGGGGCATGTGTCATGGAGAGATGGGGAAAAGCACTGATGAATATATGAATCCTGCTTTATATTTCTGTGCTGTTGGTTTGCATTAGTATTTATTGGACACCGTGCTAGGTAGTGTTCTGGGGGTGTCCCATGTAAGTCACTCATGGGGAGGATCACTGGGTCCTTAAGTCCCACCTTGTTTTTAGAATGGGGCTGAGCCAGAGGTCCAAGTAAAGATGATCATTGCCTCCAGACAGCTCCCTGCCTCTCTTCCTACTCAGTTGACAGTGTCTCTGTTCCTGTGCCCCTGCCCAGACCCCTGAAAGCAAGAAACTATAACCGAGGGGCCATACTAGACTTGCCTGGAGACCTCTCACAGCCACCCTCCCTGAACTGTGGTGGCCACATAGGCTTGACTCTGTTGTGTGGCTTCCACACTGATCTGTAAGGGTCTGTCTATCTGTCTGTCTTCCCCTCTTAGGACGTCCCTTGACTTCTGCCTCTCCAAAGACATTCACTTTGTAACAAATGGAAAAGTGCTATCATTTCTACCTGAGGATGTCCGGAAGTAATTCCTTGGATCCCACTTGGTTGACTGCTCCAGGGCGAGGCAATGATCTGTCTCACTTCCTAATGGATGTTTCTGTTCTACTTCTGTCTGCTTTCTTCACTGTCTCAAAGGGCTCACTCTTTACATTTAAAAAATTACATTGTGTGTGTGTGTGAGAGAGAGCGCGTGCACGTGAGTGAGTGAGTGAGTGTGTGTGTGTGTGTGTGTGTGTGTGTGTGTGTGAAGCCAGAGGACTTGCAGGAGTTACTTCTCTTATTCTAACACTATGTCCTGGGGATTGAACTCAGGTCATCAGGCTTGGCATCTTGTTGAGCCATCTCACCATCCCAGGGGTGCCCCCCCCCCCCTAACTAATCAAGTATGCTCTTGCTCTGATGCAGCTCTTTGGTGCTTTTCCTTCTCCTCACCCCATGGATAAGCCAAGGCTTCCTTTCCTGCCTCTGTTCCTCCTGAAGCCCATGTCTAGTCATATTCAATGGTAAGGTATGTGGTGTCAGTATGTTTAGACCCCAGTGCCTTTGCACACATGCCTTCCCTCTGGAATGTTCTGCCTGACAATCTCCTACCCATCCTTTGAGGGTCACATTCAATGTCCTTACTCTGAGAAACCCTCTGGGACTCTGCATCTTCCACTTCCAGGGGATTACATATTATTTTAGCGCTTTCCAATAGCTGTAATAGTTGTCCATATGTGTATGCCTCTGCTTTCTGCACTCCACAAGACTCTGGCTGCCCGAAGCACACACTGCTGTGTGTGGTGTCCTTATCTCCTGGTGGACTTCAGACGGTACTAGAAGGAATAGTCAGGGAGGGCCAGAGATGGATGCAAACTCCTGTGCACCATGAGAACTTTGTCAGCTTGAAGGGTCTGGAAAAAGCATCTAAATGACACTGGCTGTCACAGTTGTTCTATAGCTCAACCTTCCAAACACAGCTACAGTCTCCCAATATCATTTTTCTGCCTGCTCCGCTCTTCCTCCTTTTTCCCCTGTCCTACTATTGCTGTGATGAAACGCCATGACCAAAGCAACTTAAGGAGGAAAGGGTTGTTTTGGCTCACACTTCCACATCACCGCTCATCATCACAGGAAGTCAGGACAGAGGCTCACATAGGGCAGGAAGCTGGAGGCAGGAGCTAATGCAGATGCCACATAGAGGTGTTGCCTACTGGCTTGTTCCCTATGTCTCCCTCAGCCTGCTTTCTTATAGAACCCAGGACCACTAGCCCAGGGATGGCCCTACCCACCATGGGCTGGGCCCTCTCCCATCAATCACTAATTAAGAAAATGCCCTACAGGCTTGCCTACAGATGGATCTTATGGAGGCATTTCTCAATTTAGGCTTCCTCCTCTGATGACTATACCTTGTGTCAAGTTGACACAAAGCTAGCCAGCACACCCTCCTGCCCCCCGCCACACACTCAATTTCCTTCTCTCCCCTGTCTTCTTTCCATTGCTGTTTTACTTCAAAATTAGCCATCTGCTACCCAGATAGCACTGCAGCAGTCCGTGGTAAGCAACAGTATCTATCAGTGCACCCAGGATCCTACCATGGTGTCCAAGCAGGCTGGTTTCGGTTGTCTATGTTTCCCATCTTTGTATGTCTACATCCTATTGCATACTTGTAGCCATAACGGAGTTTTAATTTTGTAGCCTGCCTTTAAATTTAATATAGAAGCATTTTTCCATGCTCCTACACAGTCTTCGCAATTATTACGTTAATGACCTCATAATATGCCACTGAGTGGATGCACCGAGTTTCACTTAACTGTTTCCTTTCTGGTGGGTGGCTGTGGTCCTGTTGCCAACAGTGCTGGGGTGATGAAGCATGGTCTTCACTCCTTTTTCTTCTTCCTCCTTTTTACTTTTCACTCCCATCCTCTTATTTTTCCAAGTATCTTTGTCCCTTCTGTGTGGAAAGAGGAACCGCCTTATTAGGCTATAAGATTTTAGAAAAAAATGATTAAAAATGTATTTACTTATTTATTTATTTTGGTGGAGCTGAGGATCGAACCCAGGGCCTTGTGCTTGCTAGGCGAGCGCTCTACCACTGAGCTCAATCCCCAGCCCCTAAACATTTATTTTTAAAATGATGTAAGGACATTGTGCTTTGTAGATGGTAACCCTTTTCTTTTGGGAGAGTGTAGCTGAAGTTTTCACCAGTCCTGCCCAGCCCCATGGACCCCACAACTGCTTATAAAATAATCACTCAGGGGGTTGGGGATTTAGCTCAGTGGTAGAGCACTTGCCTAGCAAGCACAAGGCCCTGGGTTCGGTCCTCAGCTCTAAAAAAAAAAAAAAAAAAATCACTCAGAAGCTTATATTAATTAAACTGCTCGACCATTAGCTCAGATCTACCATTGTCTAGCTCTTACACTGAAACTCATCCCATTTCTGTTAATCTATACCTTGCCACGTGGCTTGTGGCTTATCAGTAACTTACATCTTGCTACTCATAATGGCGGCTGGCAGCATCTCCTGATTCAGCTTTCTTCCATCCAGCATTCTCCTCTCTCCTTGTCCCGCCTACACTATCCTTCCTGCCTGGCTACTGGCCAATCAGCATTTTATTTATCAATCAATCATAGCAGCAAATATTCACAGCACACAGGACATCCCACAGCAGGAGGGGGCATGTTTTGAGATAAGGTTCCTCTCTTCTATTAAGTTTAGTCCTGGCTGTTCTGAAACTTGCTTTGTAGACCAGGCTGGCCTTGAACTCACTGAGATCCACCTGCCTCTGCCTCCCAAGTGCTGGGATTAAAGGCATGCACCACCACCACCTAGCAACCCTTTTTATTCTCAAGGAGTAGGAACACGGGACCAAGTAGGACCAGGTTGGAGAAGGCTCAGACTTGTGTCAGGGACATATTGTTTATGATGGGAGAAAACAAGGGGTGGAGTAAATGGCTGTCAATAGGAGATGCTAACAAAATGATACATGTTCATGCTGGGACAGGAAGTGGTATTAGAAGAGAATGGTGTGTGTGCTGCTGTAGACAGGCAGGTCTTTAAAATTCTGTTTTTACACTTGTTTGGTGTGTGTGTGTGTGTGTGTGTGTGTGTGTGTTTATGTGTGTGTATTGTGTGTGTCTGTATGTGTGTGTGTG
>NC_050453.1:59157808-59202340 GCF_903995425.1 Onychomys torridus
CTCCCCTTCTCCCCATTGGCCTGGCGCTGCCTGCTTCCTTTTTTTAAAGATTATATTACATTTTATTTATTTAGTACATGTGCCTGTGTGTGTGTGTGTGTGTAAGAGAGAGAGAGAGAGAGAGAGAGAGAGAGAGAGAGAGAGAGAGACAGAGAGAGAGAGACAGAGAGAGAGACAGAGAGAGAGACAGAGAGACAGAGAGAGGGAGACAGAGACAGAGAGACAGAGACAGAGAGAGACAGAGACAGAGAGACAGAGACAGAGACAGACAGAGAGACAGAGAGACAGAGAGAGAGACAGAGAGAGAGAGACAGACAGAGAGAGAGAGAGAGAGAGTGCCACAGTGTCCATGTGGAGGTCAGAAGACAACCTTTGGGAGACAGTTCTCTTCTTCTGTACTGTGGGTCCTGGGGATTGAACTCAGGTTGTCAGGCTTGGCAGCAAGCGCATTTATTCACTGAGCCATCTTGTTGGCCTTCGCTTGCCTCTTTAATCCATGGTCTGTGCTCCATCCACTCTCCTTAAACATGTGTATGCGGTTGTCATAGCCTTCTAGGAAGTGCTTTTCCTGGTCAAGCTGTCATACAGATGAGGAAATCAGGGCTGTGCTGGAGGCAGGGAAAATCATGGAGGGTCACGTGGCTGAGGGAGGAGGGTCATCTAGTCAGGGATCTGGGGCATGTGTGAAAAACAGCATCATATTTTTGGCACGGCATCCATCCCAGCCACTTGGCTCCTCCTGTTCTGCCCTGCCCTTCTACAGTGTCCTCTCCCTCCAGCCTCTGGCTGCCCCATGCTGGGTTTGCCATATGGCTGACCAGAGGTAAATCAAAACTCAAGAGAAGATCACAGATAGAATCAGCTGTAAAACGCTTGGCCAGTATGCATGAGGTCCTGAGTTCTATTCCTCAGCACCAAACAGACAAACAACAAAAACAAAACAAAACAAAACCAACCAACCAACCAACCAAACAAACAAACACTCTCTTTGCCCGGCATGTTACTGGATTGTATCTTTAATTCCAGCATTGGGAAAGAAGAGCTAAAATGACTGAGTTCGAGGCCAGCCTGGGCTACATAGCAAGTCTTTGTCTTAAAAAATTAATTAAGAGAAAGACTTTGTGCCTTAGAGGCTTTGAGCCAAGGAAAGAAAGGGCCAAGAGGCAGAGACCTCAGCCTCTTGGCATGGTGTGGGCGGTGGTAGAATGTCATCAGCTTGCTTTTAGGAGTGGGGAGGAATGGGAGGTAGACAGGGAAGGAGGGTACCTACCTGTCAGTTAGCCTTACTAGAAGGAGTGTCCTTTTGTGATCAGACTCAGAGTTCTTGTTCTCTGAGGGTGGGAGTAGAGGATGCTGTCTTTCCCTACATTGGTCTTCCTCCTCTGAAGACAACTGAATTGCCTTCACCCTTTTGCTCAGCCATTCAGGTTCCGGAATCTGTCCCCTACAGAAGCAGTGGCTGTCCCTCCATCGGGCAGAGCCCTTCTCCTCATCCTGAGACCCAGCAAGGGAGCTGTAGGGCACCGGGCTTCCCCCAGCTTGACTAACCTAGCTCCTGTGCAGTGCAGGCCCTTCTCCAACACACAAACACGATATCTTAGGGAGGGATCTCTGTAAGGCACCAGAGGGAAGGCTTGGGCCTGTGCCCACTGACTGGAAGCAAGTGATGGGGTGAGGGCTAGGGGCATCATGGGGAGGGTACTGTGTGGAGGCTTGGTCTCCTAAGTGCTGCAGTCTTTGGCAAGTTCCTTTCATTTCCCAGCCTGCTTCTTTTTCTTCAACACAAGGGACTGGACTAGATACTGTGTGGTCTTAGGTGCTGGGGTAAAAGGGAGGAGGAGGAGGAGGAGGAGGAGGAGGAGGAGGAGGAGGAGGGAAGAAAGGAGCATCATAGTGTGACACTGACAGTGGTGATCTTGAGAAGCCGGGTCACTTCTCTGAGCCTCAGCATCCCCATCTGCAAAATGGAAATTGCTAAGAGCCGGCAAAGCGTTCTGAAAGATGGATGAGAAAGGGATGTAATGACTCAGGATACCGCCTGAGAAGTAACGTGTGTGCTGGAAGCCTGTGCGTTCCTGACAGTGGCGGGGGACTGGTTTCCTGAAGAGAGTCGGTTTGGGGATCAGGGAGGGGGCGGTGCTGCCAACCCTTAGTGGTTGTGGGAGATCCGAGAGGGGCTTTCTGGAGTCCCGCAGGTGCTCAGGGCTCCCTGCCACTCACCCTCCTGCCGCATTGAGACGGGGAGGGAGAGAACACGGGAGGCCGCACCTCTGTACTGTCCCGAGGCCGGATTCATACATCACACCATTTGAGAAAGCTCACGTTTTCTCAGCTTTTCTCACACAGAATCACTTCCTTTGTTTAGAGGAGGGGGTGGGGGAGGAGACGGAGGGCGACGAGGGAGGGGCTCGCGGGTGCCGCCGTCGCCGCCGCCGCCCCCGCCCCCTCCCCTCCCGGTGTGCGGAGCCCGATTGTCACTCAGCTCCCGCTCCGGGGGCGACGAAGGCGCTGGCGCCAGAGTGGAGTCTCGGCTAGCTACCATCCCCCTGGACCTAACAGGCTAGCCCTGGGTTCTCCTGGCATCTTCTGAGGGAACGACTGCCCAAGTCTTCGAGATCTGGGGACACTTGGCTAGGCAGATGAGGTGGCCAGGAGCTCTGACAGCTTTGGTGTGACCTTGGGTAAGTCTGTGTCTCAGTTCGTGCACCATGAATGTGCAAGAGCGGGGTGGATGAAATGATTGGAATACCCCCCCATGGGGCAGTCTGTGGGCAAAGATTCTAAGCTGGAGCAGGACCAGGCGACTGTTAAGAGTCGGACACCAGCGGGCGTCCCGGGTGGGTGGGCACAGGACGGGCGTGCGCGCACGCGGGAAATGAGAGCCCGTGGACCCGCCAGGTCCTGGGCTTAGTCCCTCAGATTCACGCCTGCCATCCAGTCCCAGGTACGAAACAGGGGCGCTACCTCTTTAAAAGCGTCCGGGGCTGAGCCTCTGCCGCACCATGTGATTGCTTGAAAGGCCGGGCTGGGAGCGCAGCGGCGGGAGCCTGGAGAATGATGAGCCGGTGCGCGCACGGTGCCCAGAGCCCAGCCCTGCCCGGCGCGGCTCCGGAAAGCCGCCCGGGGAACTTAGGGCAACGCCTTTGGGACCCCCTACTGGTTGGCAGGCAAGATGGTGAGCTCCCTGCCTCCGGGTCGGCGGACACCTGTGGGCACTGCGGAGGCATAGGGAGATCGTTGTGGAGTGAGTGTACTGGGAGCTACCTCACACCTGATACAAAAGCCAGTGGTGGAGTGAGTGTTGCTATTTTAAGTTGCTGAATGGAACCTCTGAGGACAAGGGGAGGGGACAGAGGTTAAGAAGATAGAGAGGCTGAGTGCCTGGCCAGCCTGGGCAGGCACTGCATCTGCTAACTGGAGCACATCTTCGCAGGGCTGCCTATGTCCCCTCCTTCCCAGGCTGGCATCCCCACCGCAGGCTTCCTGACCACAGGTGCTGGCCTCGCGCCCCAGGGCGCCCGTCTGCTGATGTGCCCAGCTCCTGCCCACCATGCCGCCCTACATCTCGGCTTTCCAGGCTGCCTACATTGGCATCGAGGTGCTCATTGCCTTGGTCTCTGTACCTGGAAACGTGCTGGTGATTTGGGCTGTGAAGGTGAACCAGGCACTTCGCGATGCCACCTTCTATTTCATCGTATCCCTGGCAGTAGCTGATGTGGCCGTTGGCGCCCTGGTCATCCCTCTAGCCATTCTTATCAACATTGGGCCACAGACCTACTTCCACACCTGCCTCATGGTGGCCTGCCCTGTCCTCATCCTCACCCAGAGCTCCATCCTGGCTCTGCTGGCTATTGCTGTGGATCGGTACCTCCGAGTCAAGATTCCTCTCCGGTGAGTTCATAGCAGCCCAACGTACTCTGCGGAAACTCTATGTTGGGTGGCTTGTGGGTGAGTTAGCAAAGATTAAGAGTGTGTAAGCCCCTGTCCCTAGTCAGCTAGGTGTTCTCTGGCTGTTGGATCCCAGCCCACACTTTGCCTTCCTGGGCTTGGATGCTTCGCTGAGCTGCAGCAAGAAGCAGGAGGGGGCTGGGTGGCTGGAGAATTACCACCCTGACAGTACCCATGACCTCAGTGCAGGTGGGGCCTGGAGTCAGGTTAGAGCATTTGGAGGGGTCACCACTGTCCCCAAGACGGGGGACAGTGCAGGGTTGGGAATGATCTGGATTCCACAAGTCCTACCTAGGGAGGAGGAGAGCAGAGCTCCAGGGGAGGGTTGAGGACGTGTTGAGGGTGGCACACCAGGGCCAACCGAGCTGCCTGCCGCTTCTCAGATCAGACCAGGCTGGCTTCCGGAAGACACTCTTTAGCTCACTTGTTCTGCAAAGGTTTTGTACCAGCCAGCTCTACCCTCCAGACTCTCCTGCTGAGCCCAGAGGGCTAATTGCCTCTGCCCAGCTCCCACTGAGGGGATCTCTCTGGCAGGCAGGGAGAATGCTGGTGGCTGCCCCTGTGTTCTGGCTTTGGCTTGCAGGCTACACCAGAGGTGCTTTTGCTGTTTCTAGACAGCTCAGGGAGGAAGGCTTAATGGTGGCAGTCCTCATCCTGGGGTGGGGGGAGGTCCCATCTACTTGAGGCTCCCTGCCCAGGCCTACCAGGCCATAATCTTGGCACCAGGCAGTGCCTGGGTCACCAAGTGCCAGCGTACCTGGGCACGCTGCCAGGAACCGGCTCTGCTGGGACACACTTTTGAGTGTGTTTCCCCTCTTTGAATTCTTGTCACCAGTAGGTTCTGTAATGGTGAGTTTCAGCCGTCTCCGGCACCTGCCATCCTATGCAGCTTCCTAGCACCCATATCTGGGACATGGGGCCTCTGATCTCACTTGGCAGTTTGCCCGAGCAGGCCTAGGTACCCAGAGTTCTCGCTTTGGTCACATTTATGCACGTTTAACTTTTCCCAGCCTCTTCTCACGTCACGTGTTCCCTGTGTCCAGTGAGGGAGGTGGAGCAGGAACTGGATGAGGGGAAACAGGCTCAGAGGATCTCCCGGAGCCTAGTGTGGCAAGCCTGATTCAGCCAAGTCCTCCCTCTGAGTCCTGTGCCTAGAACCTTGTTGTCAGTCTCCCCCCCCCCCCCCCCACCGCCAACCTCCCTCCTTCCCGGTCACCAAGTTTCCCAGGGAAGGTGGGGTGCAGGAA
Source organism: Onychomys torridus (assembly GCF_903995425.1). NCBI lineage: Eukaryota > Metazoa > Chordata > Mammalia > Rodentia > Cricetidae > Onychomys > Onychomys torridus. The sequence goes on from NC_050453.1 coordinate 59,163,004, forward strand.
GAAGGAAACGCGGTGCAGAAGCCACAGAGGCTCAGCTTCCGAGGGCCTTTCATACTGCCATTAAACCGGAGTTGTTGCTGGCCTGCACTAGCCAAGCTAGTCTCAATCCATTAGATGGGTTGGGCCTCAGAGCCCGGCCATTACACCAGCAGCATGGCCACATTAGGAATGCACAGAGATGGGCAGCCAGAGGAAGGCTGCTGGAGAAAGTCTGCCTGCTGAGTAGGTGCCAATGCCTTGGCCCTGTCCTCATGCCGTAGAGGTCACAGGCTTCAGAATGTGTCCTCCTTACCCTGTGGGCCTAGGGAATGGAGTGTCCATGCTGGTAGGAACTGCAGGCTCGTTCCCCGTAGAGGCAGCTGCTGTTGCTTTGAAGCTGGGGCTGTTGGCGAACAGACCTCTGAGAGCTGAGGGCGGGCACAATGGAATATAATACAGGCCTGTGCGTGGATGCTTTTACAAATGCCGGGTTGTGTCGCCTTGGGGCAGTCACCTATTTAACCTCTAGAAACTTTAATTTCTTCATCTATAAAAGGGAACAGAAATAATAGTATGACTGCCTGGGATCCCGGAAGAATATATAGCAATTAGTATTATGCCTGACGTATTGTGTGCAGGCTGTAAATGAGAAGAAGTTTAGCTTCGTTATTAATATATGGCTTGAACAGGGGCTGGGCAGGCAGGCTCTGTTTCCCCAACCCAAACATGTGTGCTCTTAGACTGACATGCACACAACACATTCCAAGAAGGTGTCAGAGAACTGTTAAGTTACATCTGTCCATGTTTTCCCTTCCCCAATGGGCTGCCGGGGCCTCCAAGGCAATGATCCGGGGCAAGGATCACATCTTGTCTGTTTCTGTGAATTACCCAGAATGCCCAGCAACACTGTGTCATCCTTGGCACTCTGTAAATGTTGATTAAAACGACTGCATTTCCAGATCACGTGGGTGAGTCTCAAACAGGCTTTATCGTTCTTGCTGAGGACTACTGTCCCCCGTTTTGCTTCTCCCCACTTGCTCAGCAGGGATCCTGGGAGAGCTCTGCCCTGTGAAGAAGAGCCTCTTCTCAAGTTAAGGGCCAGCTTCTAAACAAGGCTCCTGGCCAAGATGTCGATGACTCTAGGTCCAGGCCTGTCATTGCCCAGGTACCCTGCAGGAGGTACAGAATGCTCTGTGTCCTTCTGGGCGGCTGGAGTCAGTGGAATGCCAGGCTTTTGAACCTGCAGGCACCTGGCTCCCTGCCCTGATATGCTAGGCAAAGGTTGATGTGGCCCTGGGCCCTGAGAATAATGTCACTGAGTGTTGGGGAGGTGTGTCTAGACATCTGGATCTAGGAGTTATAGAGCAAGGTTGGTCAGAAAGCCACGGCTTTGATTTCTTTCCATGTAGCAGAAACTTGAGAGACAAAAGAGATTTACCTTATCTAATGTGACCCATTGGCAGTTTTTGAAGTTGGAATAGTTGACCGGCAGTAATGTGTGGTCTTTTACATGCTGCACGCCCCCACCCGTGCTTGGATTGAGAAGCTAGTCCTTACTTTCCAGGACTCTTCAATTCCCGTCCTCCCGCCTCCTCACCCAGGACTGTTGTGGGCCTCTGTAATGGTTTGGGGTCTGCTCCAGGGTGCTCCCTGCTCCTGTGAGAAGGCTGTCCTCAGTTAGATGGCTTGCAGTGCAGTGACCGGTGGCAGGGGTTTGGGGGTTAGGTATTGCTGTGTTACCAGATAACTGTGCAGCCTTCCAAGTGGTTCAACTTCCCAAACTTTTCTCTGCTGTACGCATGCTTGGATCCAAGGTCACCGAGGTTCCTTTTGGCTCTAACTCTCTGTGTGGTTCTTTCTCCTTCTGGTTCCTGCCAATGCTGTCTCGGGATCCCGGGCAGGTTTTGTGTTGGATTTTTCCACTCCTAGTGATTGATCATGTGGCAGCTATGTTTTGTTTTGTGTGTGTTTTATCCCATTGACTGTGGGTAACCTCTCCTCAGTACTGGGAGGCTGCTGCCAGCTTCATTCTACAGATAAACTGGGGTCGGAAGCATGAAAGTTCCAACAATTCTCCTACACAGACCGCCAGCCAGGAGCAGATTCCAGGCCTGCCATCGGCCGCTTTGACCCTATAAGCCCAGCGCGCATGCGTGGACTTCAGCGGCGGTCTTGTAGGATGTAGGCCCCAGTTTCCCCAAAGCTATCACCAGGTCCTTTGCCCTCTCTCACTTTTACTAGTGTTTGTGCACTCTGCTTGGCTCACACTCAGCACCCCCACCTCCCCTCCACTCTAGTGGGCAGCTGAGTCCCTTGGAAACCCTGCTGCTGCCCATAGCTGGGGGCTTGCTTGTCTGGGAGGCTAGGTATGCTGGGTTGAGCTTTTGGAGGAAGAGGAACCTGTGAGATTAAGATGTGTTTGCTTTCGGCCGGCCGCTGGCTTGGCAGTCCCTGATCTGGTCTGGGCTTTGTTTATGTATTTATTTGACAATTGAAATGGCTCACGCACTACCAACACCTCAGAAGCCATCTGCGACCTCTGCGTCCCAGAACAGTTGCTCTGAGTCTCCATCTGCTTCCAGAAGGAGCAGGGTGTCTCCAGATGCGTGGTCGAAGGATGCATTAGTCATAGGCTAGAGTGCACGAGGCAAAAAAGCAGCCAGAGGAAGCCATGGAGAGGAATCCAAGGGCCGGGGGTGGGGGGGGGGAGTTGTTCAGGGTCACTGGGCTGGGAACCCGGTGCTCCTCCCCAATCAGCCTCTTCTCAGCCTGGGAAAGAAAATGTAGCTTCAGTGGATGGGGTCCGTGGAAGAGTGGTAGGCTTCCGGGCGTGATGGAGGTGGCTTTGGGTTTGTCGGGGCAGCCTGCAGGTGCTCCTGCTAGATGTAGCTGAACCAAGACATGTGGCTTTTCTTGCAGAGGTGTCCGGGTTTGTTTCAGGGGTGAAAGCACCCCATCTTCCCACATCGGGATGGCTTCCAAAAAGCCTTGTGTGTCGGCAGGTCGGGGGGCAACTTGTTCAAGCATCAGCTGTGGGGAAGCCAAGGAATAACTAAGGTGGTTTGTGGAGAAGCCCGTCCACCCTGGGGGCCCTGAGTGGAGCCTTAGGGGGGCTACACCGTGACATTTTGTGTTTATTTGAGAGCCTCAAAGAACCATGCTCCTTGCGAGGAATGTAGAGAAGAATAAAGATTCCAAATGCACCAGTACTTCTTCCACCTACAGAGGACGACTGTTAACATTTGGTGTTCCAGAAAATTTTTCCACACACGTGTATATATTTAGCTACATTATTTTTGCATATGGCAAGTATCTATCTATATATGGCTTTAAATCCTATTTTTTCACTTAACATTACATTACAAACATTTCCACATGTCAACTCAAATTATTTTGTGAGGGCTTTTATGACAGTATAAGATCGTATTATTTTTCATCTTTTAGGTTTCAGAGAATCCACCTCCCGCTCTTGCCTGCCAGGTTCATTTTGTCTGTTAGCTTTTCAGACTGGATGTGTGCCTCCTTCCATATTACTTCAGGCTCAGGGAGTTTTCTATTTAAAACTTCTCTCTGGGGTCTGGGTAAGCACCAGAGTTCCTGGACACTCTGTTTATATACTCAGGTGTCTTCTGTGTCTGGCATGGAGTAGATATGCTGTAACTTTTTGGGGATAAATTAACATTTGGGTAACACATTTTATTTATCTATTTTTAAGTAGGTTGCTAATTAGAGTACTAGATTATTATTATTATTATTATTATTATTATTATTAAAAAAAACACTTAGAGGCTGGGGAGATGATTCAGCTGGTAAGGGCTTTTGTTGCTAAGCCTGATGGCCTAAATTCAATCCCTGAGGTATACATAGTGGAAGGAAAGAATGATCTCCTAAAAGCTGGTTTGTACTCTGACCTCCACACAGGTGCCTTGAGTCCCCCCAAGACACACACACACACACACACACACACACACACACACACACACACACACAGAGGAAGATAATGAATGAATAATAAATGAAAATATCAAACAAACAAAAGCCAAAACACTTCACTGATTCACATTGTCTCAAGGCCTAGGACCCTGGACAGAACCTCCTTGTACTAGCTTGCCTCTGTCCGGAAGTATTTTCATATGAGACTAAATATCTCCCAACTCCTTTCATCCTTCCTCCTCCACCCCTTTCCCATTTCACCCACACTGCAACTTCCCAGGAGGCTTCTGGTATTCCTCAGCCCATTTGTCCTTCTGGGCTAGCATGTCAGGGCTGTACAGGCTCGGGAGCTAGTCCTTAGTAGCTGTTCTCTATTTCCTGAGGCTTGGCCATGTTGTTCCTTTTGCCTTTTATTGAGGAGAGAAGTCTCCAGAACGGAGGGCTTGGTGTGTGGCATTTCTTGGTTAGCCCTGTTGGGCAGGAGGGCATAGACACAAGGGGCAGGCTGAGAGGAAGGCGGCTGAGACACACACAGCTTCTCGGGCAGGGAATCACTCCTTTAGTTTGGGCCCCTTTTCTAGAGCCCTGAAGAGCTTACCAGTTGTTACAGAGCAAAGGCAGTGGGAATGGGAGAGGAAGGGTGGCAGGGATGTGGGCCTTGTCATCCATCCCTCCTTGCAAACACTGGCTTGGAGGTCGACAAGGAGATGGGACAGCTAGGGAAGGACACCCTTGACCCCAAAGAATAGACTGTGGTAACTTCTCTTGCCTGGCAGTCTTTATGGACAAAATCAAAGAGATGTGGGGCTGGGGGGCAGTGCTAGGCACTTCGTTGGGCTGGAGGTACTGAGGGATGTGCAGTCTGGTCCACTCTGCCTGGGAACTCTCAGCCACTGTTGAGATTATATTTCTACAGACCAAGCTTGCCACAGAGAGATTCCTGATCTCCTCTGTCAGGAGTCGGGATGGCGGGTGACTGATGCCTGACAAGTATCAATACTTGAGCTGGCAGCTGGTCCCTATTCCACAATCACCTCTTCAGCACAGGTCATGTTGGAAGGTACCCTTTGGGACTTCTATCCTGCTTGCTTGCTCTCAGAACTTGTCTGACTTTTGAGAAGGGTGACTGGTCATTCTCACCTGTCCTTATCCAGGACCCTAATGTAGACAGATCTAGTCCAGTGGTTCTTAAACTTCCTAATGCTGTGGCTCTTAATATAATCCTTATGTTGTAGTGACCTGCCCAACCATAAAATTACTGTCGTTGCTAGTTTATAACTGTAATCTTGCTACTGTTATGAATCATAATGTAAACATCTGTGTTTTCTGGTGGTCTTCGGTAACCCCTGTGAAAGGGCTATTCCACCCCCAAAGGGGTGTGACCCCGCAGGTTGAGGACCACTGATCTAGTGACTCATTCATCCGCATAGTCATTCATTCAGCAAACGCTCACCGAGTGCCACATGTGTACCAGCTGATGCTATGGATACTTGTGATACAGGCCTTTGCAGAAACTGCTTCCTGATTGATGGCCTGGAGGACAGATGTCAAATCACAAACAGGAGGCTTCACTTATGTAGAGTGTTAAAAGGTGAAACGTGGTATAGAATCAAGCCAGGGTGAGTGAGATTGGGTGGCTAGGCTGGGAGAAAGCGTTGCAAGGTAGACCTAATGACTTCCTTGAGAAGGTATCTTTGAGCAAAGCTCTGGTGAGTGGAGATGACACACGGACACCCGAAAGACACACGACGGAAGGGAGACAACCAGAACAAAGGTCCTGGAGTAGGAATGTGCTTGAATGAGTTTAGGCCTGTGCATTGAGATGAGGTGAGGAAGGGGAGGGTGGGGAAAGAGACGGAGCACAGACTGACACACACATGGCTTGCACACCTCTGGAAGACTTTTATTTTGAAGGAGAATGGGGCCTTTTCACAGCTCTGAGCAGAAAAGGGACATCATCTGGTCCCCAAGGCCCTCATGCTGAACATGTGCTTTAGGGCCAGGGGAGCAAATGAGAGACTGGTCAGGAGCTGTCACGTTGCCTCAGGTGTGAGAGACAGCTGAACAGTGGCAGACAGAACGATGAGAAGCGGTTGCTTCTGAATGTGTGTTCTTAGATTTATGGAAGCAGGAATTTCATACAGTAAGTGCATAGGTTGCAAGTATGGAGCTCAGTTTTGTGGTGGTGACGTTCTTAAATTTAGAACATCCTCAGCACCCTCAAAGGGTTCCTGTGCCTCTCCCAGTCAGTACCCTCCCCAGAATAACCACCCTCTGACTTTTGTCCTGTGGACTTGTTTTGCCTGCTCCTAAGTTTCTACAACAGAAGCAGGCCGCGCATACCCTTTCGCGTCTGGCTTCTGAGGCCCAGAATGATGGCTGAGCTTCATGTCTGTTTCTAGGTGAACTCGTAGGTCCTCCACCCCACCCTTGCTCCTGTTAGAACTCTGCTTTATCAAAGTACTACAATCTGCTGAGGTTCTGCATAGGGGTAAGAAAGGGCCAGTGGATCTGCATATGGATTTGATAATTCCTTATCTTTCCCACCTTCTCTTCATCACCACTCTCAATACACAGGCCTCCTTGTGGTGTCTAAACTCTTCAAGTCCATTCCTACCCTAGGGTCTTTGTTCTAGCTGTTTTCCTTGCATGGTGTGTCTTCCTGGAGTCTCTGTGGTATGTCCGCTCACCTCTAGAGCTTTGCTCAAAGACGCCTTTTCAAGGACGCCATCTTGTAAAGCGCTCTCTCCCCAGCCCCAGCCTAGCCACCCCAGTCTCACTCACCCTGGCTTGTTTCTACAGCACATCTAACCATTAACACTCTGTATAAGTGAAGCCTCCTGTCTGTGAGTTTAGTTATAGATTTGATGTAAGGAGGAGTCAACAAGCGTTTTTCATCCTAAGCAACTGGGAGGATGCAGTTGGTATCATCCAAGATGAACAAAGCCTCGGGTGAGACAGGTTTTAGAAGCAATAGTTCAGTCATAAGCACATCGGATGTGGCATGTCTGGGCACTGAGAAGTTGGGGGGAAGAGGACACATTAATAAGGAGACCAAAGAAGAGCCAAAAATGGGGGGTCCTGGAAGCCAGGTGTGGCAAGTATACCAAAGAGAAGAGGATTAGTTCTTCCCAATGCTGCTGAACGATGTGAGCGGAGGCCTTAGAGTCACCACTGGACGTGGCTAGTTCAGCATGGGTGAGCGGGACACGGGCCATGCCAGTGAAGAGAGTAGATAGAGAGCCTGATTGCAGGAGGCTCCATGGAGGAAAGGAGTGGAGTTGAGGCTGCTGGATTCTGTCTGAGGATTACTCTATCTGAGATTACTATCTGAGGAATTTTGTTGCACAGAAAGCAAAGTCATGGGAGCAGCAACAGTCAGAATCGGGAAGAGAGGACTTTGCTTTGGGTCGTTTCTGGAGATGGGGGGAGGTCAGCGTGTCTGTGCGCTGCCTACAATGGTCCAGGGGTGAGTGATCTGCTAAGGGTGGGGCCACGTCTGTGCAGCAAGAAGGGTTGGACTGAAGAGACCAGCCGTGTGGGCAGGCTGCTGGAGGCCCTTGAGTGACCTGTGGAGCCAGGGACAGATGTTGGCAGCTGCCTGCTGCCATCTTCTCATGAAGTAGGAAGCAAGGCAAATCGGTCAAGAGCAGGGATGCAGGAAGAGATGATAGAAAGTGTAGCAAATGTGAAACAATTCTCTAGGAAATGGGTGGAGATTAGAAGTCGATTCTCTGGGGGCAGCATGAAGGACTTCCTGAAGCTCATGGGGATGGATTTGAAGTTTCCCCAGCTTTGTGGTTATGAGTGTAACATGGGCCCTGTTCATCTACACAGGCACAGGCAAGGAGGAGGCAGCGGGGCCATCCTTCCGCAGCTCAGAAGTACCAGATTCATGATAAGATGGGGATCTTATCATGGTCAGAGGATGGTTCATGGTCGAGAGCTTGGATTTTATTCCAAGTGCTTTATGAAGCCTCTGAGTGATTTAAGCAGGGGATGGCGTAATCCAAATTACATTTTTAAAGGGCAAAAAGTCCTTAACAGAATATTAGCAAATCCACTCTAACGATAAGAAAAAAGTCATATATCATCAGTGAAATGGTTTTTCTTTTTTTAATGTATGCACATAGTTGAGCATGTAAAAAACCTCCATCAGGGCCATTATGCATTCGCATGAGGTCGGCCTGGTGTGTGTGGGGGATGAGCAGAGTGGAGACCCGTCGTGACAGGGCTCAGGCAGAGGAGAGGAGGCCAGGAAGTAGGCCAGACCTGGAAGGCTGCAGACATGGTAGGGTTAGAACCATCGGGAAGACGTTCAAAAGGATCAAATGCCAGCCTTTGGTTTGTGGCTACTGGTGTCAAGTCCTAGAGTGTGACAGGGCTGTTGCTAGGGATGAGGAGGAAACTGGGGAGGGGAGGTTGATTCTCTAGTGTTCTTCCCATTTTCGTCCCCCCTCTTACTTTAGGGAGCGGGACCAACTAGCCTCCTGGACACCTCCAGCGGCTTCGTCTGCCCTTGTCCCCCCTCATTTCTCAGGAGGCCATTGGCTTCCTCAGGCTGAGACCAGAGGAAGAACAATAAGGACATATGGCTTTGGCCTTCCCAAAGCATCTAGGAGATTGCAGAGTAGGGGGTTCTTCCCTTTGACGGGCTCCACTCAGAATGGGCACAGTGGCCCCTGAGGGACTACTTCTCGCCCCAACTGTGTCCCCATCCTGAGGATCATGTCCTGGACAGTGTGTCTCCAGAAATTGATTTCTCTCCTGTGTTGCTGGCATGTACCCTGTGTTTAGGGTTGTGTTAACTGTTGGCACAATGGTTGTTCCCTAGTGACCACCACCCTCTCACAGCTGCTGTGGGGACACTGAGTGGCCAGGTGGCAGCGAATGCAGCAGAAGCTGGTCAGTCAGTAAGCAGAAAACCCTTCGTCAGTGGCAGAGAATGTAGTATGCTGCAGTTCCCAGTGCTAGCATCACTGTGTCGCAGCCACTATGGCCTGCTGTAGTGGCCCTTCCACATGAGAACAATTCTCCTTTGCCTCCCGGAGCTGAGTGGGCTTTGCAGCCTGGCTGGCAGGTTTGGTGTGGGTACTGCCTGCTCTTGGAGACAGCTGGTTTCCCATCCTCAGCTTTCCGCCCTCGGGGAGCAGGGCACAGACTGCAGCAGGGCAGGGACTACTCCTCAGCCCCTATCTATCTCCACAGAGCCAAGGGCTCCGATGCACACCCCTCCCCTAGGCAGGCAGGGGCCGTGGATCACCAGCCATTCTCCTGGGACCCTGAATACAGGACAGGGACAGTACAAGACAGCTCTCTCCCCCTCCTCCCCCACCCCCGCTGCTTTTTTTTTTTTTTTTTCAGAATCCGGGTCTCACATATCCCAGGCTGATCTGAAACTCACTATGTAACTGAGAATGACCTTGAAGGCCTGATCCTCCCTTCCCCACTTCCCCACAGTTGAGATTACAGATGTGTTTTCAATGACCCTTTCAGAGGCATATTCCTCCCCCTGCTTTACAGAGATGTGTTAGTGTCATGAAGGGTAGAGAGCAGTCTCTGTGGGCAGATAGACCTGTGTGAGAAACCAGCTTTAGACACTCAGATGGCTGAGGTGGTTAATGTTTCTGCCTTCCATTTCCTCTTCTGTAAAGCAGGCCCCCCGTGCTTCCTTTCTAGGGCTGAGAGGTATAGGGATGATGCCTGTGAAGGGGCTCATATAGTTTCATTTAAGGTTTCCTTAACTCTTTCTTCTTCTTCTTCTCCTTCTTCTTCTTCTTCTTCTTCTTCTTCTTCTTCTTCTTCTTCTTCTTCTTCTTCTTCTTCTTCTTCTTCTTCTTCTTCTTCTTCTTTTTCCCCCAAGACAGGGTTTCTCTGTGTAGCTTTGCGCCTTTCCTGGAACTCACTCTGGAGACCAGGCTGGCCTCGAACTCACAGAGATCCGCCTGGCCCTGCCTCCTGAGTGCTGGGATTACAGGCGTGTGCCACCACCGCCCGGCTTGGTTTCCTTAACTCTTAATCCTCCTGCCTCAGCCTCCCATGTACTGGGATTCTACGTGTACACCACCATGCCAGGCTAGAGTTTAGTTTTCATTGAACACTTGATGTTACTAGTGAGTCACACTCAGGTGACATCAGGAAGAGCTGCCTGTTCTAGAGAGCAGGGTGTGGGTCCTCCTACTGTCCTGTTCACGATGGCCAGTGCCTGGAATATACCTGACTGACACTTGGTAGGTGATTTAATTCTTGTTTGCAGAGCGTGGGAGTGAGAAAAGGCTCATCGGCAGGAGGCCAGGAAGAAAGTTTATTGGGGAGTGAGCATCCAAGGCAGGAGGAAGTTGGACAGACAGACAGGCAGTCCATGCTCTCTTGCACAGGACAGAGGTTACCTAAGGAAAATGCTCTCAAGAATGCAGAGACAGAGTGCAGAGAAGTGAGGAGGTCCCCAGGCTTCTCCTGCAAACAGGAGGGTGAGGACCCTGGCCCCTGGGCTCTCAGCCCCACCTGTGTGTGAAGTTAAGTGTGGTGGTATCTTCTGCTTCTAGAATATGAACAGCTCTTCCTGCACCTTCCTCCCCAGGGCCTCATCCTCCTGTGGGGAGCTAGCCTCCGAGGGAGCTGAAACAAGGGCTCCCCTGGGGTTTGTCAGCTCTGTGAATTGTGTCTGGGCCAGAAACTATTCACTGTGTTTGGGGACTCACCATGTTGAGCCGGCACCTGCCAGCAGTGCTCTGTCCTCAGTAGAGGACACACAAACAGCCACCCCCACATGATGGGCTGTGATAGAGAGCTCCCTGGTGACATCATGTAGATGGCTTACAGAGCAGCTGTGTGGGCCCCAAGGACTGATGACTGTCTAGGATCGAGGGATGTGAAGGCATAGACTTCTTCTGTTACCTTCATCGGCTGCATAAATCAGAGTGACATTCTAAGCATCCAGATTGTTCTCTTAACCGCATTTGCTCACTTCTGGCTCCACTCTGCACCTCAGTTCCTTACTCTCCAGGATCCAAGGAGAGTCCAACTGAGGCATTCCATTTGGGCCCTCCCTTTCTTTATACGGCTCTCTGTCCTGGGCACATCATTTACTTATCAAGTCATCAAGTGTTTTCTGACATCATTAGTCCTCAAGGGCACAGACCAGTGGTCTAGTGACGGTACTGACGAGTGCCAGCTGGCACACTGCCAAGAGCCTGAGTAGCCTGGACCAACCGACACAGGCCAGGCCACTCCCAGGCTCTCTTACCTGTGCCCTCAGCCAGTTGTTTTTATTTTACGCCCACCAAGGCTAGGAGAGGGCATTGGATCTTCTGGAACTAGAGTTCCAGAAGTCTGTGAGCCACCACGTGGATGCTAAGAATGAAACTCCCAAACCTCCCTCCATCCCCACATTTTGTGCTGTTTACTGTTCTTACGCTGACATAACTTCTAAGACATCATTCATTAAACCGAGTTATATAAGGCCATTTTCATGCAAGTGTGTACCGTGCTTGGAGCATCCCCCTCCATTCCCCACTACCGTCCCATCTCTCCCCGCTTCCCCTGTTCCGTTCCCTTGATTCTCCCATACAGTTTGCTGCTGCTTTCATGACATCTGTACGCATATGATTTTATACCTATAAAATCTAAGGTCCGCAAATGAGAGAAGACACGTGGTTTGTTTTTCCGAGACTGACTTAATTACTTGATATGATTATTTCCGGTGGTGCCCATTTTCCTGAGAATGGTGTAACTTCATTCTTATTTATGGCTGAAAAAGCCATCCTGTGCATCACCCCTTCTTTGCCTGTCCTTCTGTTAACCCTGCATTGGTTTCACGGCTTAGTATCTGTGAACAGTGGGGAAGAAACTGTTGGAGATTGCTGGCCATCAAAGAGACGCACTTCAGAGCTGCCTTGAGATCCCAAGCTCCTCCAGGCTGCATGACGCTGAACAGAAGAAAACAAATCGCCACCAATGGGAACCCCTCCCCTCTGTTCCTGGGAATATAAACCACCAGTCCAGCCACTATGGAAATCAGCATGGAAGTTCCGTTAAAAACTAAAAATAGAACTACAATACAACCCAGCTATACCACTCCTGGGTCATTTACCCAAAAGACTCCAGTCAAGTGTCACAGAGATATTTGCATATCCATGTTTATTGCGAAACAGTTCACAACAGCCAATCACTCCTTATCCAGACTGTGGAGCTGAGGGAATAAAAGAAGAGGGTTTGACCTCAAGATCACTTACAGCTTACACATATGAATGAATGAACATCTCACACCTACCCTACTTTTAAATTTTTATTTATTTATTTATTTATTTATACTTTTTTGAGGGGAGGGGGAAACTGAGTCATGCCATGGCATGCCTGCGGAGGTCAGAGGAGAATTTGTGGAATTTGGTTCTCTCCTCACATCATGCGGGTTCCACGATTGAACTCAGGTCATCAGACTTGGTGGCCAGCATCTATATCCATTCTTCTCTCTCTGGTTCCTTCCTGCCTATTCTTGAACTCTGGGCATTGCTCAGATGGCACATCTCCGTGAAGCTCCCTTTCTTCTATCTCTGTGTTCTCAAGCTCCCCATGCTCCCCCTCTACACAGCCCCTCTGAGATGCACTGGCCTGAGAGCCATGGGTGGTATGTGAGGAGGGGAGGCCAGCCCGTTCATCTATATGCACGGCACATCGCTTAGCGCCTGCCCATGTTTTGTGTCCAGTGAGTCACTGAATGCATGTCACAGGGGGTGGTTCCTGAGACTGAGGATTGTCAGGTCTTGTGTCAAATACCTGATATGGATGGTCTTGTTTAAGAGCTTGTACAGAGAGTATTCTATCCAGGTAGTATTACACAGCTCCATTTTCCCACGTGGAAGCAGAGGCTCCCCAAAGCTAAGGCCCACAGCTGCTACTGGATGAATGACTGAATGGAAAGTGAAAAGCCTTGAACTGAGCCTTGACTTCAACACTCTCTCGTGGGCGATCTTGGGTAAATCACCCCGTCTTTGGGTATCAGTGCCCACGTTTCCAGAATGGGCATCATTCCAGCCCCGATGGCAAAGGGCCTAGGAACTGGCAGGAAGAATGACTTTATTGTTCAGTGGTGAGCTGGCTCTGGTGTGTGTGTAGGGGGAAGGGGAGGGGTGGTACTTCGATTCCCCTGGCTGATCTCTGGCTGATCCCTGGCCTTGGTGGGCTTGACGGTCTGGTAGTGAGGGACTAGAAGAAGCAGATGGCTGGCTGGGGACATGTGTGTGGAGCAGAGACCTGTAAGACCTACAAGACAGAAGAAGCTGGACCTGGGAGGGGTGGTCCAGAAGTGCTTGGCAGACAGCTACCGTTGGGAGCAGAGGGCGCATGTGCCTTGCTGGCTGCTACCTGCTGGAGTTGTGGACAGCTGCAGGCTCGGGCTCCATCTCAACCAGCAGTCAGGCTGGACACTCCCACTGACTCCATTGACTAAGACCAAACCGCAGGAGATAGAGGCTCACTTGGGTGGAAGGTACCCCGAGGTTGTGTGAGCAAGGGGCCACTGAGTTTCAGTCCCTGAAGGACCTCACAGCCTTAGACCTCTGTACAAGGGATAAGTGTGAGTCCACATACACAGGGAGCAGACTCTGTTACAGTGTTCCTGGGGTCCGACCCCAATCCACAGTCATGATTCGAAGAAAATAATGTTCAAGGGAAACACCAGGGACAATTAAGAGTGGGGATGCCCCTGTTAGCTGGGGAGAGACTAGGAATCGGGGTTTTCCCCCAATATGCCTGGTATAGAGAGAGCTGCAGGTCTGGATACCAGGAGGCATGAATTCTGGACTTAGGCTGCCATCTGCCCACATGGACCTCACTCCTTGGGACCTGCATCCTTTGCAGCAAAATGGAATTACTGAGCCTGACTCTTCAGGGCTGCTGCTGCAAGGACCAGTACAGGGGTGTAGGGTCTGATAGAGGAGGTGATACTCAGAGTACATTTGAGTGATAGGCAGCACAGGCTTTGGACCAGCTGGCTAAGCTGGTCTCCTGGTCTGCCACAACTTGACCATTCCTCACAGCCTCAGTTTCTACCAACTAGAAACTATATATACACTTTATGGAGAGGAATGTACGTGAAAACAAGTGTGTGATCCCAAACCACCCTACTTCTTGCTGTTGGTGGCAGAGAGGAGGCTGGGTGGATGGGGCCTGCAAGTGTGTGTGTGTGTGCACTCATGCATGCACGCATGTGCGTGTCTTGTGGTTGGTGTGGACAGTGTGGCTGGAGGAGTTCCTTCACAAGCGTGCCACTGGCTGAAATTAACAAGCCGGTCTTGGGGAAGAGGCTGTGGCGGGGCCGGGAGGCACCGCAAGCCCCATGCACAGATGAGGATGTGTTCGGCCATGGTTCTGAGGGCAGTGCCAGGGGCACTTGCCCCTGAAACTTCAACAGTCACCTCCCTCCCTCCCTTAAGCCATTGTTTCTTTCAAGCAGATTGCTACTTTGAGCCACTGAGGAGCCCAGGGTCTGCCTGGCGTAAGAAGGAAGGCTTAGGGTCTAGTGGGGAGGGCACCTATGGGTTGACTATCTCCTCAGTGTCAGGCTCGGCTCTGTGATTTGTTTGCTAGCATGTTTGATTCCACTCAGTCTTTCAAAGCCAATATTACCACTCCTTTACAAGGAGAGCAATGGAGAGCTAGGGCTCTAACGCAACTTGGAAACTGTCCTCTGTCTTGCAAGTAGCAAGACTGGGATTTGATCATATTTGCAATAGGCCACTCTCCTCAGGGGTTTGCAGACTCTGGGGGACTACAGCCCCATCCTTGAGGGCTTTCAGGCTGAGAAGGCGATAGAAGACAGGATCTAGCAGATGGCAAGAGAAACCAGCCTTGCTGGAAGGGCTGGCATTTCTGTGATGGAGGCTGCTGATGGCATGGGTGTGCACAGGTATGGCCTGCCTAGCTGCCTGGTTTCCTTTAGGCCAGCAGTTCTCAACCTGTGGGTCTCAACCCCTTTGGGTCGAAGGACCCTTTTACAGGGGTCACCTAAGAGCACTGGAAAACACAGATATTTACATTACCATTTGTAACAGTAGCAAAATTACAGTTACGAAGTAGTGATGAAAATAATCTTATGATTGGGGGTCACCACAACATGAGGAACTGTATTAAAGGATCGCAGCATTAGAAAGGTTGCTGCTCTGCTTTCTCTCCAGCCCCAGAGCCTGATTGGACTCATTTGCATTGCTCCTTCAGTCACAAGTGCAGGGAGGCTAAATCAGGAGGTGTTGCTAGCACTGTGCAGCAGAAGCAATCCCATTAGGCCTTGGGGGCGGAGAAGGGTGAAAGTGAACCTGGAGATGCAGACCAGCAGGATCTGGCTGGGTCCTGGGCCTGGATGCTGTGAGGACCTTTGCCCTAGGGACACTCTCTTTCCATCAGTCCCTGGGGCGAAGCCGGGCTCAGGTAAAAAGCAGCTAAGCCCTAGCCTTGGACCTTTCATATCTTTCGGAGCCTCAGTTATCTTGCCTGTAAGATGGGAGCATTCTAGTAACCCTAGATATGTAGGAGGCTGAGGCAGGCTGATTGCAAACTCAAAGCCTGCCTGGGCTGTAGAGTTAAGTTCAAGGCCATCTTGGGCAACTTAGTGAGATCCTGTCCCCAAAATAATAATAATAAAAAAATAAGTTGAAGGTATAACTCAGTGATAGGGTCTTGGCCTAGCTTGTGAAGCCCCAAATTTAGTCTCTAGTGAAAAGGGGGGGCAGTAATAGAGCTGGTCTGCCTATTTTGCCAGCTGACTTAGGCTTTTGTGTGCTGTGATACCGAGGCAGCTCGCCTCCTCTCCTCTGCTGCTCTGCTCTGCTTCCCAGTTCTTTCTCGCCTATGTGCAGCCATGTTTTTCCATGGGCCTCAAACATGTTGTGTAGCAGAGGGTGACCTTGAACTCCTCCAGATCCTACCCAACGCTGGGAGTGTGGGTGTGCATCACACCTGGCTCCCCACATCCTGCAGAGCCCTGCTGAGTACCTAGCTCCTGCATGATCCAAAAAGAGTACCTTTCCTTTTCTGAGCATTCTTCCTCACCTCCTTCCCAGACCAGGGTGGGGAGAGCTACTTCTGCGTCAGATATTGGGCTCAGTGCCACTGAGGCTTGCTAAGCTAAGCCAGGTCAGGGACCAGCGGTCTTGGCATTTCCTGGGAGCTTGCTGGAAATGCAGGATCCAGCTGCACCCCAAGCTTGCTGACTCATAATCTGATTTTGAAAGGGCCCCAGGTGATTCATATCCACCGTCCAGCTTGGAAAGCTCAGACAATCTGGACACTGGGGAGTACTGCCCTCAGTCCTCACAACCTCTCGGGGATGTGAGCTTGTGAAACACAAACAGGCCATTTTGAAAGCAGGGATTTGCTCACTACAGAAGGAGCTCATGTACTGAAGCATGGCTGTATACCCCATAAACATACACAATTGTTATTTGTTGATAAAATAAATACAATTTGGAATCATCCTGAAAACAAAGTTAAAACAAACAAACAACAAAAACTATGTTTAGGCTTCAGAGGTACCTGACTTGAGCTGGAGTTCCAGTTCCAGCCACTAGGCAGATGTCCTTGGGTAGGGCATCTGGGCTCTTCTACAGAGATGGGTCCCTGCCTCCGGGTGCAGTGTGGGAAAGAGCAGAGAAGCTGCTGTATACTGCAGTGCCAATGGCACCTACCGCCACTGGGAGGCAGGAGACTAAGGGTCTAAGAAGTGACGTCATCCACTGAGATGCAGGTGTGACTACACGTCAGGCCCTCTGTCCCTGTTAAAAGCCCATTGTAGAATCCTGTTGCCTTGGCCTGTTAGAGACAGTGACTGCCAGCTACAGAAGTCTGGCAGGTGAGGCTGGGAGAGTATGGAGATGTCGCCAATCTTCTGTGGGACTTGGGAGCTGGGGCTTTTGAATGGACACTGGCTGGGAAGGGAAGCCCCGGACACGGCCCCGCTGCTACTGCTAGAATATCACCCCATCTTTCCAGAGGCTGGAGTGCCCTCCCGCCAGACACTCGCCTGGTGAGCTCCCCAAGGCCTCTTACTGCTGGCTCTCAGCATTTTCTTTTTCCAGCTCTGAGCGAAGCACTTCGAAATTTTCGTGAATGGTGGATGGAAAAAGAAAAGCTTTGATCTAATAAGGCCCTCCCCCAACACCTCATACCCAAGATTCCCTCACCCGGGGTCACACAGGCTCCTGTGATTCACGAGGCTGTGCAGAAGTGGAAGGAACAGCTGAAAGTGGATTTATTGATCAACCCCCAGAGAAGCTGCCTGGCCAGGCTCTTCTCTGGTTCCCTGCCAGCAGCTACATGCAGCTCTGTCCCCAGGATGCAAACCATAGGGCAACCGTGAAGGGTGTTCACCATTTCTGCTCAGGCCTGGCGGTGAAGAGAGGGTCTGGTCCTGCCAAAGGAAGACCTGTGGACAGACTCTTCATGGAACCAGCTGATTTAGAGGAGTGAGTGAGGTACAACCTTCAGATGGAAATCTGGAGAAATCTAAAGAGGGACCCTCTGTATGGGAGCACAAGGCTCCTCTGCCTGCCAAGAAGGAAGTTCATTTTGAGAAAGGAGGAGAAGTCTCAGGCTGGCTTCTTCTTACTGTCCCTGCTCCCACTTCAGTCACATGTAGAGAGATTATTGATTTTGTTAGCTGAATATATGCCGCATTTGTAGCTGCTTTTAAAGTCATTGTGACTTCTTCTCCTCTTTCTGCCTCTTTCCTTTTTTTTTTAAAGAACACCTTTCATTTACTTTTTGACAATTTTACACATATATAAAATGTATCTTGATCATAGCCACCCCAATTTTCCCTCCCACCACCCCTGGACACATGTCCCAACACATAGCCAGCATGGCCCCTCCTCACCTTCATGTCTCCGCCCACTTCTGACTTGGTAACCCACAGGGACCAGTTAGTACTGCCTGCTGGGATGCTGACCCACCTGGCTGGCTGGAGCCTGTGCAGGCAGCCATAACTGCCATGACATCAGGAGTGCAGCAGCCACGTGTCATGACCCCCTGACAGCATTTCACAGCGCCCTCCTTGCCCCCGGCCTTCCCACTCTTTCTGCCCCCTCTTCCACAATGCAGAGAGCGGCTTCTCCGATCAAGGCTGACAATTACACTAACCTAGAGATATAGATATAAATATTTAGAAGGTAGTTTGACAACCCATTCATTTTGCAAAATAACAATAGTAGGGACCTCCCCAAGGGCCCTTGGTCGTTTGACCAGGTTAACAATGGCACCTCTTTTGTTTTAACTGATATATATATATATATATATATATATATATATATATATATATATATATATATATATATATATATATATATATATATATATCACTCCATTTCCTTTTCTGGCTATTATTAGGTGCCTACATGGTCTAGGGAGTGGGCACTGAACTGGATTTGTCTCTGTCATTGGGCACTTGGTATTTCTGACTGTCCCATGGAGACTAATAGGGAGTCAGCTTCTACTAGACCCAAGGATCTGCTGGCCCACTTCCTTCTGAGTGCTGCTTGGGAAGGAGGCCTTTGCCTGGATGTCTCCACCTTCTATGGCGTCTGTGTTCCTGGACTTCCGTCACCTGGAGCACAGGCAGGGAGCAGAGCTCAGGCAGCACCTCTTGCTGATGGCTACCAGCTAGGAAAGGCTGGTTTCTGGAAGCCTGGCCAATGGGGCGGTGTACCTACAAAGAGACCATCAGGAAACACCTCGTAGAGACAGTAGGGAATGTCTAGGTGTTGGGGTTCCCGCTGCTGACATTCTGCGATCTCACCTCTAGACGAGGTTAGAGGTAGGGGAAATCCAGATGCTGAAGAACATTGTGACTCTTCTTCCAGGCTTTAAGAGCCACGTCTTCTGATACAGCAAGAGGGACTGAGTTTAACTCTGGAGATCTGAGGGTGCATGAGGATTCTTTCTCTGGGATGTTTTCCAAGGTGGAGAGATTGCCCTGTCCTACTCCCACAGCCCCCAGATCTTTTTCAGAGCACAGAGCTGGATTCTGGGAGCTTCAGGGAGTAGCTTCCTCCTCACAGCAGACTGTCCCTAACTCCCTGGCCTGAGAAGGGCTGTGAGGACCTCAGTGACTCCAGGCTCATTGGTGCTGCCTCTCTGGTTTTAGCCTTGACCTTTGGGATGATTTAGAGTCTTCAAAGCTATCTCCAGCAGGGGCAGTTACGGTCCTATTGTGGAAACAGGCCATGGTTGCAGGCAGGCCTAATGTTACTCTGATGGAGTTGGGTAACGGGGCCCCTGGCTCCCCTACATTGGCCTCCTCAACCTTCGCCCTGCACACTGGGTACTGGCTAAGAGAACTTTCCAGGGAGCGAAGATTCAGGCTCCTGGGGGGGTGGTGGAGTGTCTAATGCTGGACTAAGTGAACTCCCAAGCCCCTCCCACTCTCTTCCCTACTCAGATAGAGCCTGGACACACCAATTCCCCAGCCCTGGAAGAATGGCTGCGGAAACAGAAACCGGAGCCCTTCACTTGTCCTTCCAAAGCCGAACAGTGTCTTTTTGTTCATCTGTGTCCCCACACCCTGTTTGTATCTCTGCAGAAGCTGACTGTGTTTCCCCACAGATTCAGGGGGGAGCTTCTTCTGACAGGTGGGGCCTGATAACACAGTCAGCCAGAGCTGCTGGCTGATAAACTCAGCAGGCCCCACCGCCTCACCCTCCGAAGTCTAGAGAATTGTTACTTCTCAAGGACACAAGCTGAGTAGAAAGAAGCCCAAGTCGCAGCTTGGGCTTGGATTTCAGGCCTTCATCCGTTTCTTCCCCCAGCAGAACATCTATTCTCTTTCCGTCTTCCTCTCTGTGGGGGCAGTTTGTAACAGGGAAACCCCTCAAAGAAGGACAGCCTCTGGGGAGCAATTGGAAGCTGCAAACTGACAGGAAGTGTATCTCATTGTGTCTTGACCCTTCTGCTAGTGCTGTGCTTGGCTCTCCTGGTGGAGAGGCTGACATGTTCTAGACGGGAACCATGATCTACCAGACCTTTAGTGCGTCTCACCCATTCTTTGTGCTTCAGATGAATACACAGATGTCTCAGATGGGAAGAGCTCACCCATTTCCCATTCACTCTCAGCAGGCCTGGACCACCCGCTGGGATCTCAGGACCTTGACACAGTTAGCTATTCGAAGGAAGAAGACAGCCTGTCTTTGGGGTTCCTGACAGCAGCAGTACGTGCATCCATACTTTCCTAGTCTGAGAAACCTGCATCTTGCCAGCCCCATCTGGTCCCACCGGTTCTGTGCACTAGCTGGGCTGGAGAGCCCCTGCTGCCCCTGTAAGCAGCCAGTCTGCAGAACTGGAGAGATCTGTGAGAGGTTGGAGTACTCCCCACCCCAAAAAAGAACCCTAACTATTGGACCTCTCCATAGTATTGGAAAAGGAGTTATGCTCAGTCCTGTCAGCAAGGACAGTCCTACCAGTAAGCTACACACAGACCATGGCCCCTGTGCACACATCCCATCCCACCACTGAGTCAGTCACCCGGAATAGGTGAGGCTGTTGTCCTTGGTTTTTTCTTCAGTCTGTCTTTACCTCAAGGGCTGAAGAGACCAACCTGGGAGCAGCGCTGGCTGGTATGCTAAGCCTTGCCTCCAGTTCCCTGAATGTACCCCCTTTACAAGGAATGCCTCTCACTGAGATGTGGGCAGTGGATCTGGCCTTCAGAGAGAAGAGGTGACTGCATCTCACGGTCACCCAGGGAATTTTAAGGACCGTCAGCTGGGCCTCCTGTTTTCAAGGAAACACCCTGTTACACCTTGGACCAGAGAGAACGAAAAGGGTACCATAGGCAACTCTATTTTTAAATTCTACCCTCCCCAAATTGGAGACCCACCCTCCACACCTCATCCCTGCAGCGTCCTGAGGATTGGAGCCATTGGGCACACCCAAGCCCCTTTGTAGGGATGACAAACACATCCAGAGAGGTGATCACCTCATCTCAAAGTATGTGGGTTCATGGCCAACTGGTAAGCAGGTATCTATGTGGCCCGGGGATTGGGGAATTCACTGCACAGGGTCTTCTATATTGAGCGCTGCAGCACACACAGCTCTTCTCCGACTGCGTAGGACGACTGGGCCTCCTTCTTCAGACCCGGAGCTTTTGCCCGTGACTGTGTTTCTTCCTTCATCCTCAGTTCCCAGAGATGGCTCTGAATCCGAAGGAGGAAAGGGGTGGTCAGCCATCACTCAGAGACTGTTTCCGAATCACACGTGGGGATTTAATTGTCTTCCCCACCGAGCTGTGGAGTTGTTTGTCCTCAGCAAGTGACCAGGAGCTATTTGCAAGGTCCATTAGGCTAACGACCTAATTAGTTTATCCAGCTCTATTCTCTCAGGAAGGTTAGAGACCCCCTGCCTCTGAGCTGCCCTGAGACTGGCCCACCAGTTCTAGCTCACCTCTCTTTTGGGGCTCAGTTGATACCGATGTTTGGGTGGTGGGTGATGTCACAGGGATCAAGAGAGCAAGATTCTTAAGGCTCTAACATCTGGCTCTCTCCCTGGGCCCCTGAGCCAGACTCCTCTGGGAAATGTTACTATTAAATATTTGGCCCCCGGAGTGTGCCGAGTGCCTTTGATTGTATCTGATTTCCTGTGCTCCTTTGGGAGGAAAAATTTCTCTGCAGGAAGTAGTTTAATATGTCTGAAAGCCTTACTTCCCCGGTCTTGAAATCCAAGTTTCCAGTTACAAGTGGCTGAGATTGTCCTTAAGAAGGGAGGCAGGAAGGAGGGGACCAGAGCTGTGAAATATGGCTCCATCTCTGCCAAGGGTATGGAAGGAAAGATGAAGGGTGTCCCATGGAAGATGGAGACTGTATGAACACAGAAAGGCACAAGCTCAGCCCACCCAACCTTCCTTTCCCTGTTCCAGTGCCCAGTGCTGCCTGGCTGAAGAGATTGGAAATGGGTGGGCAGGTCCGAGGACACTGCTCGGCTCTCAGCAGCTGACAGGCACTCTAACAAACTACACGCAACCGTCTCCAGCCCCACCACGCAGCTAGCGTTCCCTCCCTCCTAAGCCAATGCCTACCTAATGCTGGCCCGCTCACTCACAGCCAGCGCCCACCTCTTGCAGCCATTCTTTGAGATGACAGCCCGGTTCTTCTTGGTGCCACTCACTTCCTATATGTTCCTAGGGTTGAACCAGACGTCATCTCAGGTGTTCCCAGCACCAGCGATTGCTTCCAAAGTAATACAGCAGCTGAGACACCAACCAGAGGGTGCAGTAACCAGGGATTAGCAACAACAGGAAAAGACCCCTAGGCTGAAGGCTTTGGGGAAGCTGGGCTGTGGTGGGCCTGTACCGAGGAGAGGGGAGAGAGGAGAGAGACCGTAGCCTGAGGTCCACAGGCTAGGATGAACAAAGAGCCTGACTCCCTGCTCCCTCCTAGCAGGGCTCTCTAGCATGTCAGTGTTTCTGAGACCCAGCTTGCCCAGGACCAGGGGTCAGCCACTCTGTGCCATAGAGCAGGGCAAAGATGGGAGAGAAAGCCCAGGACAGCTTAAGGACCAGTGCGCTCCAGTCTTCCTTCAGTGACAGGTTCCTCTCACCTTCCTGTCTGGCTGTTCTCAGCCATTCAAAGAGAATTCTTTACATCCCTGGGCTCCCTTCTCTCCCCACTATGGGCTCTTCTCTCTGATAACATCTTTGCCTACCCAGGTCTCATGCTGGGTTCTTCATCTGATGTCCATTGTGAGTTTTTCTTGTCCAGAGGGGACTTATTGTTCTTGTTCTCAGAGTCGGCCTAAAATCTATTCCTAAAGGCGGCCAGACAGAACCCTCTTCTGATGCTGTGGCTGGGAGAGGCCACCTGCTGCTCATCCAGCCTCCAAGGGGAAGTGATCTCATCCATGAAAGAGAACATTCACGAGGCAAAGGACCCATGAGGAGCTGGCCGCTGTAGGACTCCTGCTGGGTCTTAGCAGGCCACTGCTGCACTGGGGTGCAGGCTGGAAGACCAGGAACCTGCTCCTTTGGCCTCGGTGTGCAGGGGCAGTGTTGGACTCCAAGCTGTCTGGATGAGTTGGTGACTGACTGGTAGCACTTGCTTATCTCTTTTACCAGAGACCCCTGTAATTCTAGTCTTACGTCATAGGACCCAAGTGGGAGGCCAGTGATTGTCTGTTGGGCCCCAGATCCCTGGACTTTCAGTGCCTCAGGGAATAAACCAGGGCATGTTGCTCTATGGTCCTGCTCTGGTCTGCCTTTCCAGTTGACTTTCTTACTTTTCATTTATTTGTTTGTTTGTTTTCCTAGAAAGGATCTCACTATGTATCTCTGGCTGCTCTAAAACTTGCTATGTAGACCAGGCTGGCCTCAAACTCACAAAGCCTGCCTCTGCCTCCCAAGTTCTGGGATTTAGGGTGTGTGGCACTACACACGGCTTCCCACATTTTTTTTAGTCAAGCACCTGACATTGTGTCCTCATTTCTGGCTCCCTAGGATGTGTCACATGGTGGCTTCTCAGTCAGTCATTCTGGATTAAATGATGCATGGATTCACTGATCCATTTTCCCATGTACTTACTTGTTCATTCAATGCATGGTTACTGAGTACTGTTCTAGGTGCTGGGGGTGCAGTGTGAGCATGCTAGTGAGGCTCTATCCTAAAGGACCTTTTGCACAGTACTAGAGGGAAATACGTATACCACTAATGCCAAGATAGAGCAAAAAGTGATATCTCTGTCCAGAAAATTAAATATGGTGAGAGCCTCCAGGGTGATAGGGACTATTTCTGTTTTTAGGATGAGTCTGAAATATTTTCTGAGGAGCTGACATCTGAACTGTGATCTGAGTAGGGGGAGAAAGAATCTCCCAGCTGAGTAGGGAGTACAGAAGCCCTGAAGTGATAGGGTACTCCAGATATGCAAACAATGATTGTTCCCTATGGTGGGGTTCAGTTCTCAGGTGAGCACTGTGAGGTTCAGTGCAAGGAAGGAGGGGGTCAGGGGTGCTTGAGGGATGGCGGCTCGGTTGCTCATTTTGGGCAGGATAAAATTAAGAGTCATCTTGCTTGATTCTTTCCTCCACCCAGACTTTTACACTTAGCAGCTGGTCTTGTTTGTCCTGTTCCCAAGTACGTTCCAAAGCCATACCCTTTGCCTCAGTTCTAATGTGTCTACAGAGGCGTCTGTTCTTGTCACCTGCCTGTGTGACTGAACTAGCTGTGTCGATTGCCTTGATTTCCCTCGGTTCCTGCCACTACACTTCCACTCACCACTGCGCATCATCTCTTAAACCTGGAAATGAATTTTGTCACTCCTTTGCAGAAAATGGCTTCCATGCACTTAGAATAAACCTTAGAACCTATGGTCTTGGGTGGCAGGCACTGGCCAGATCTCTGCTGAACTAGCCAGCTCCTCCTCTCCCATGGCTTTTGCATGCAGCATTCTTTCTGTTCCAGGTTGTCCTGGCCTCCATGTTCACAGTGCCTTTTGTCTGGGAGGCATCGGCCCAGGTCTTTGCCTCGCTAACTTGCTGGTAGTTAGTTAGCTTTCAGCTTGGGTCTTGTCTCAGGGGCTCTGTCTGCCCAGCCTCACCTCTCAGGGCTCCTTGCTACAAACTTATTCAGCCTCTCTTTCCCAGAGCGGCCCAGTTGATACAGCACAGGCTTTAGATGTAGACACATCTCAGACTTAGAAATTCCATCTCTGTTTCTCCCAGGCTGAGAGGCCTTGGATGTGTGTCCTGGTCTTGTGAGTCTCAGTAACTACAATCATCCAATGGAGATAATCATAGTACTCAGGGTCCCACAGAGAGTGGTGGGATCCTGTCAGCAGAGCCCATGTCCAATACTTAGAAGACGACAGTGGATGTTAGCTCTGAGCAGCCATGGAACTATTATTATCACCAGCTACCTGTTATTTCAGGTAGCCCTCCCTTAGCTTGCTCTCATGGAGCAGCCCTGATGAACGTCCAGGGGAAGAGCATGGCTTCCTCTGCCCTGCCGTATTTGGACACAGATGTGTATACCTCTCTACCTCACACCGAGAGGTCAACAGCAGCCCTCCGCTTCTTTCCCGAGTCCTCACTGTCCATCTCAGGTTGTTACCACCCCATTACTCCAGGATTTTCATGTTACCACCATTGACAAGGAGATGCCTGCTAACACGCTATGCTGTTAGTAATGGTTGGACTTGTAAAGAGACCACGCTGAGTACCTGTCAGATGGCTCAGAAAGTGAAGATGGCCCTTGCTGCCAAGCCCAGTGATCTGAGTTCGATCCCCAGAACCCACAAAGTGGAAGGAGAGAACCATGGTATCCATGTGCCTGTACACACACACACACACACACACACACACACACACACACATACACACACACACACACACACACACACACAAAGACAAAATACCAAGTGAGGCAGACACTTGAGGCTTATCCTGGTTTCTCTGGTTCCTTGAGTCACATTTGGGAGTGGCAGTGAAGCAGGCTCTCACTACCTAGCCTAGGATGGCCATGAACTCATGATCCTTCTGCTTCTACTTCCAGGGGTCAGATGTACAGGTGTGAGTTATCACACCCAGCTCAAAGCCTTCTGTTTAATCTTTTTTTTTTTTTTTTTAATTTTTTTTGAGACTGGGTCTCACGTAGCCCAGGCTTGCTCATGCTTATTACTTAGCTGAGAATGACCTTCAACTTCTAGTCTTTCAGCTTCTGCTTCTTCTCCCAAGTGCTGGAATCATAGACAAGGACTTTTGTGCCTGTCTCCTCCGCTGGATCTTTAAGGAGCTGTTAGGCTACTGTTTTCACGTTCTGTCTGAGACTGAGCACTCCCCAACAGAGCCCCTGGGGGTGGACTTCAGAGAGACTTCCCCAAGAATGGGAGACATTTTCCATGGCCCCACCCCATGCATCAGCTTCCTATTCCCAGACATAACGAGAGATGAGTGTCTCCCCTGATCCCAGGGAGCTTGCCCCACCTCAGCCAAGGTCCTGGGTCTAGTTTTTCCCACCAAGGAGAAAATAGCAAGAAAAACAGATGAGAACTGATACCCCATACTGTAGGGTCGACTGGGACCTGGTGCTGGAGGAGCCCCAGGAAAGCTTTAACCCCTGCCCCCAGGGGCCCTCAGGCAGTCAGGAAGGGTAAGTGGCGGGGGAGGGAGGGGAGAAGGCCCCTTTCTAGGGTCCCCTCTCTTCCATCTGGGACAGTGTCCATCTCCCCTGTCATCGGTGTCTGTATGTGGTCTTGGGATAGACCCCATTTTCAGCACTTGGGGTCACCTGGATCACCCTCCCTCCATCTTTGGGTGGGGCCCTCCTTGAACAGGTCCAGTTTTTCCCACGCCAAAGCAAAGGATATTTGGAATCTGCCACCACCTGCATCTAAATGACCCGGTTAGCCTGGGTCCTGAGGGAACTTTGGTAGTAGGAGACCTGGGCAAGTAGACATTCGAATCCATACGACTTCCATTCTATTGCGTGCTGCACGCCCACACAGTGTGGTTATGAAGTTCCCCTGAGACTTGGCTATGAAACGGCTTTCCAAACTATAAAAAAGATGTAGAGGAAAAATTTGCAGCACAGTGATATGGAACAGAACCCTTGACCCCACCCTTCCTGCACCCCTTCTGGTCTGGAGGAGGCTCAACTTAGTCTATCCACCTCCCTCCAGATGAAGGTCAAGGCAGTACCCCATAAGGTGATCTGCCTTTCTGTGTTCTTCCCATATGAATTCTTGCCCAGAACTCACTTCCCTGTGTCTGGAAGGCCATGGTGGGAAGTTTGGAGACCCCCATGAGACAGACCTGGGTGAGCTGTTTGAATAGCACCCGGGCTATGTTTGCTAAGCTCCGAGAGGCGCTGGGATGTTGCAGGTGTGTGTTTGTCTAGGAGCTTGGTGGGGTAAGAGCTCAGGCTAGGGAGGATTAAGAGGGTATTTGCAGAGTATTTGGACATATATTATCTCGATCTTATCCTTACCCTCCGAAGGAGGGAGGAGGGATTGAGTTAGCAAGCTGCAGACTCGGTGCCCACATTCAGGTCGGCTGATTATGAAGCATGCAGCAGCCTGGCTGTTCTGCTGCAGATACGAGGGAGGAGAATAGTTTCCACTGCAGTGGCAGAGTGAGGCACCAGGGACCAAGCCAGCTTTAAGGCTTCTTCATAGTTTGGGTACACAAGAATCCTGCTGTCACAGAGTGGGAGCCCGTCGGGGCTTTAAAGGTGCTGGAGTGGGCTGGAGTCCTCACAGTTTTGGTTGGAATGAAGGAATTAGATATGAGGTTCCAAAGCCCCCTCTAGTGCTGGTCTTTCAGAGGGACATCTGCTTTCACCTAGTTATCTCCTCATCTCCACAGCCTGCAGGAGCAGGTGGGTGTCAGTGGATCCTTATGGGTCCAGAAGAACTGTGTCTAAGAAAGAGGAAGAGAAAGCTGAGGATCCTTCCGGCACAGGACAGAAGGAAACAGTTGGAGCCCTTCCTTCACAGCCCGGTGCTCAGGAGGCCACCCCAGCCCTCTCAGGAGCCGCACTGGAAAATAACAATTGGGCAAGCTGCAGCTACTCTGCCAGCTCCTTGGCACAGAACTGGGCAGGTCCCAGCCTCTGGCACTCAATTCAACACTAGAGTACAGGCAGGCAGAGGACACTGTGGCTTCTGGAGAGCAAGATTTTAAGGGAAGTGGGAAGCCCCCAGGGATAGTATTAAAACCCTCAACCCTCAGCGGTAAGAGAGGCTGTCACCTCTGGCTGATAGGCAGTCTTATCTCTCCTGTGAGTCATTCCAAATGTGTGTGTCTTGTGTGTCTGCAGACCTGGAAAAGGGTGGAAACTGTACCGCTTGGCATCGCTTTGCTTGGAAGGGCACATGATGAGGTAGAGCCCTTACGGCACATCACGACATAGAGCCCTTACTTCCTTGCTTCTGTGGTATAGTCACTTGATCCAAACCATGAGCGACACAGGGCCAGTGAGATGGCTCAGGGGGTAAAGAAAGGCACCTGCTGTCATGCCTGACAATGATCGCCAAGACCCACTCAGTGGAAGGAGAGAACTGGTCCCCCCAAGTTGTTCTCTAATCTCCACAGGAGCATCATGGCACACACACACACACACACACACACACAAAAAAAAAAAAAAAAAAAAAAAAAAATTAAAAAGTATTTGGAGCAGGGGCTGGAGAGATGGATCAACAGATAAGAGTGCTGGTTGTTCTTGCAGAGGACCCGGGTTCAATTCCCAGCACCTACATTTTAGCTCACAACCATCTGTAACTCTATTTCCATGGATTTGGATGCCCCCTTCTCACCCCCTCGGTTACCAGGTACACACACCCAGTGCACATACATGCAGACAAATCATTCAAACACATAAAATAAAATAAACAAATCTTTAAAAACAACAAAAACAATGATAAACAGGGCCTGTAGAGATGGTTCAGTGGTTAAGAGCACAGGTTGCTCTTTCAGAGGATTGGGGTTCAATTCCCAGTACTCACATGGCAGCTCACAACCATCTGTAACTCCAGTTCCAGGGGATCCAACACTCTTACACAGATATGCACGCAGGCAAAACACCAATGTACCTAAAATAAAAATAAAGAAATCGTGTTTTTAAAAAGATAAACAAATATGAGCAGATAGAGGCAGAAAGTTTTGACTTGTTCCCAGCACAGAGAACAGTGCCCCAAGCAGGAAGCCTTTGATGAATGCCTGTTGAGAACTGCATCCTTTCAAGTGTGCCAGTGAATGACTGGGAGGGAGTAGAAAGTACTATCAGATGCTCAGCAGACACCGGGCTTTCTTCCCTGAGAATCAGTCCCGATTAGGTGAGCATTGCTGAGCTTGTCCTTGAGACCGACCTGTGCTATGACTCAAAGGGGAACTGGGAGCCAAGGAAGCCAGAGATGCTTACAGCCAAGCAGAACAGGACCCGGAGAAGTGGGCCCGGTGTGGAAAGGATTCTTGAGACCCTCTTGGGTGGTTCATCAGCTGGCTCTTTGGGGGAGTGGAGACATGTTAGGAAGCACAGGCCAGTGCTGTTAGCTTCCGTGTGGCCTTGGGAAGGCTTCGGAACTATTTTCAACCTTGTAGTGGGCTGTCCTTACACTGCCACCCCTAGGGCTGTGACAGTCCCACAGTGAGAGACCAGGAAGGTCAAGGCGGGCACAAGTCAACTGTACTTAGGCATTTGCTTAAAACTCTTAAAAGAGGTCCTTTATTATTTCCTTCCTTCCTTCCTTCCTTCCTTCCTTCCTTCCTTCCTTCCTTTCTTTCTTTCTTTCTTTCTTTCTTTCTTTCTTTCTTTCTTTCTTAAAGACAGGGCTTTTTGTGTAACCCTGGCTGTCCTGGAACTCACTCTGCAGATCAGGCTGGCCTTCAACTCAGAGATCTACCTGGCTTTGCCTCCCAAGAGCTGGAATTAAAGATGTGTACCACCACCACCCAGCTCCTGTTATTTTTATCACTACTCAGAATTTCCTCTCTGTTAGAGTAGAAATGAGGCTAGAATTTACAAACTCTGGGCTAATCTTAGATCTTAAAGATTAAGCCCCGGGCTAAAGACACACACACACACACACACACACACACACACACACACACCACCTTGGAGGTGGAGAAGCCTCCTCTTAGATTCCCTAGGGGCAGATGGACCTCAGGGGAGGGGTCTACATATAGTCATGGGCCACTTCTCATACCCTGTCCTTCTTCCCTGCAGATATAAGACAGTGGTGACGCAGCGGCGGGCAGCAGTGGCCATCGCTGGCTGCTGGATTCTCTCCCTGGTTGTAGGCCTGACACCCATGTTCGGCTGGAACAACCTGAGTGTGGTGGAGCAAGCCTGGGCAGCTAATGGCAGCGTGGGGGAGCCTGTGATCAAGTGTGAGTTCGAGAAAGTTATCAGCATGGAGTACATGGTCTATTTCAACTTCTTCGTCTGGGTGCTGCCGCCACTGCTTCTCATGGTCCTCATCTACCTGGAGGTCTTCTACCTGATCCGTAAGCAGCTCAACAAAAAGGTGTCAGCATCCTCTGGTGACCCACAGAGGTACTACGGGAAGGAGCTGAAGATTGCCAAGTCACTGGCCCTCATCCTCTTCCTCTTTGCCCTCAGCTGGCTGCCACTGCACATCCTGAACTGCATCACCCTCTTCTGCCCTACCTGCCAGAAACCCAGCATCCTTATCTATATTGCCATCTTCCTCACGCACGGCAACTCAGCCATGAACCCCATTGTCTATGCCTTCCGCATCCACAAGTTTCGGGTCACCTTTCTGAAGATTTGGAACGACCATTTCCGATGCCAGCCCAAGCCTGCCATTGACGACGACCTCCCAGAGGACAAAGCTGATGACTAGACTCTGCCTTGCTCCCTTCAGCCCACATCCAGTGGCTCTCTGCTCATCCCTTGTATCCCAACTGCCCCACGGCTCTTCCTCAGTTTTCCCAGTTGGGCTGTGGGCTGTGGGCACCAGGGAGGCTCTGAAGAGATGCCGTAGAGCAGAGCCCCTTCTCCAAGGAGCCAGTTGCCCTGTACGTTTGGGAGCTGGAGGAGGCTTGGAGGGGGGTCAGGCTATGGCAGGGAACTGGGTGCCCCGAGGTAAGAGGAGTGTGTTGAGTGCCCCATATCGGCTGTTCTACAAGTCAAACAGGGGAGCCTGCTATTAGGTGTTGGTGGCCCAAGGAACCAACTTCAAGGAGAGGATAAGACCCCATCAGAGAATGGATAGAGAGAAATGGGTATACCCTGGCTTTTCTTTCTCCTCTGTTCTGTAGGAAAGATAGCAAAGTTCAGGAAAGGACACCTCATCCCCACCTCCAAGGAGTCTGTGTTTCTGACCATACAGGTACTGTGATGCCTGCAATCCTTACCTGGGGTTATACTTGGGAAAGGCAGAAAGAATGGGACCAAGGATTGTCTCTCACATTTTCTTTATTCACAACCCTGGACCGCCAGTGGGCCTCTGAGCACTGAGGAATAAGCATGGTCCAATAGGTGCTGGCATCACATAGCCAGCAGGGGGCAGCACTGAGCTCTTTTACCCTGAACTTCCTGGGAGTTCCCTTTGTAACTTTCTGTCTTCTGGGCCACCAAATACCACCAACTCTCAGAAAGAGACAGGCCTGGATGCTCCTGGATGACACTATCCCTGCTTCTGGGCCCCAGGAGAAGAGAGCCCCAGAAAGGACAGCCCTTGGGAGCATTCTGCTTGAGTGGGAAGGAGGAGAAAAGTATCCAAGAGGTCCTAGGCAGCTATGGGCACTCCTGATGTGGAGTATGGCAGGCCAGACCAGACCAGAGGAGACTGCTCTCTTGAGAGTGTGAGGATTGCCTTGCTAGCGTTTAAATATCCCAAATGCTCCTGGGGGCAGGGGATTAAGCTCAATTTTTAGGGGCTTCAGAAGCTGTGTTATGAACAGAGTGTAGGCCTTTGTGCGTCTCGGTTAGGACCAACCAATCCCTACCCTGCTGAGCCTGGATTTTTTTCCTTGTGTGGACAGCAGGCAGGGGAGGGTGACAGGTTCTGAGTATGAATATTGACTCCAAGTCTTGATTCCAGGCTCTTCCCTGGCTCTCAACGAGGTCCCTATGTCTAATAAAAGACTGTGAACCCTTGTGGACAGTGCGATGCTGGCACTACCCCAGCACTGGCAGAGGGCAACTAGACCACCTCAGCAGAGAAGACGTGATAGTGGTGGTGGTGGTGGTGGGGGAAAGCTGGGAGATGGGTGTGGAGGCAGATGGAGGAAGGAAGGTTCCAGAGATGGCGTATCTGTTGCTATAGTTACACATTTAGGGTAGCACATTGTGAATCAGAAAGCAAGACCCAGAACATTCACATGTCTAAAAAAATGTCCTGTGCTATCAGGAGACCCTTCCTGCTGGCATCTTCCTCATGGCGACAGTGTCTCCTCTGCATAGTAACATAGAATCTTCCCATTCACCATGACACTCACTCCCACAGAAGCCCCATGCTGTGACACCACACACATTTATTTGACTGCTTCTCACCCAGTGTACAACTCTGCAAGAGGGACCAGTCACTGCACCTTTGGGGAACTTTTGTACCCATGAGGCCTGACCTGAGGCCTGCCAAGCCCACTCCTGGGTCTGGACTCCACCCTCTGGTAGAGGGAGGCCTGCAGGTACCAGAGGCCTCTCCATTAGCTGTTCCTATGGTATCTTGGTCTTGGGTATCCGTGGAGAGACATTTTGGGTCTGGAGGCCTGATGCTCAGGTCTGCAGGACCTGGCAGAGAATGTCCTTCTGAGCCCTAGTATGTGACCAAGCTGCCAGAAGAGAAGTTGGGGAGGCAGGTAGAGAGCCGCCTCCACCCTTCTCTGTCCTTCCTCAGGCTCAGTTCTCAGTGCTGAACTCTGCCTAGTGTAGCTCCAGAGACTTCTAGCTCATCCAGAGCCGTGAAGCCACCAAATGAAGAAGGTAGGGCAGGGGTAGGTCCCCACTTTCCTGAGGAGGAAAAAGGTGCAAAGAGAATACTTATGTTTACAGTCACTCAGAGCCAAGACTAGACCCTGTCCTGTGACCGCCCACTGTACCCTTCCCTTCCAGACCTCGCCAGCATGGCCCAACCCTACACTGTCTTTACCAAACTGAACATGCATGCTAGTTGTCTTTAGCTGCAAAATTGTACCCACATCTGTCTACTGCCTTCCCTCCCTAGCCTTTCTCCAGTGAAATTTGGGGGCCAGGAAGTGGGCTCTCCCTTCCCAGTCTCCTCTTTGACCTTGCTCTCACTGGAGGCAGCTGAAGGAGTGGGTCCATCTGCTCACCTGTCTCCTTGTCCCATATTGCTTCTCAGTGTGTGGCAGAGGCTGAAAGAGATCCTACAGGTTAGAGCTAGGGGAAGACAGGAGGGAACTGAGAGGTTCGAGGTCAGTGATCTCCAGTGCCCCCATCCCCAGCTAGAACATCTTCCCACTTGGAAAGTCACACAAACTGTCCCTACGCCTTGTCTCCTTCCCACTCCTGTTTTCCCTCTAAGCCCCAGAGAGGGACTCTACCTGTCCCCTCATGGCCAGCCACTAAGGGAAACCTTCAAATTCCCACCTTTGACCTCCAGTCGGCAATCCACAGAGGCCTCCCCTAGCACGTTGATGGCCTTGCAAGTGTAGACCCCAGAGTCAAAGGGGCTGGGCTTCCGGATCTCCAGGGTGCAGACCCCTTGCTCAGAAACTGCGCGGTACTTGGGGTCACCCTGGATGGCCATCTTGTTTTTCATCCAGATGATCTTGGGCTGGAGGCGAGGTCAAGGTGGAGGATGATGAGGGGAAAACATGGGTTGGAACCAGCTCTCAAGAGACAGTTTCAGCCCTGCGGCCTCCGCCCGCCCCACCAGCCCAGGGGCCCCTCACCTTAGGTGATGCTCGGACACTGCAGAAGAGCTGTGTGCTATAGCCAGGAGTGGAGGTGTGGTCAGCCAGGGGCTGGGTGAACGAGGGGGCTTCCGAGAAGTCTCGTTCAACAAACCCCGCAGGTTTGGCAGCAATATCTGGGGAGAATTTGAGGTTATAGGAATGGAGGGGGCTTCAGAAGACTGGCCTCAACCCCCAAGCTTTGGGAAGCTCAGCCTGGTCAACAACTTGTGGAAACTGTCAGGCACCAGAGAAAGCGGAGCCAAGGCAGGTCGGAAGGCGAACCTCGAGGAACGGGCGGGAAAACCAGAGCCACAGGGGCGTGAGGCAAAGGGAATATAACTTTCCACTTCTGTCTGTCTTTGAGACCTGAGTGGCTTTCCTTTCTTTTAAACACAAAACTCTTACGGCCGTGCTGCTAGGGCTGATGTTCAAGTGTGTGGCTTCCAGGGTGAGCGAGGTGGCTCAGTGGGTAAGGGTGCCTGTCACCACACTTGCCACCCTGAGTTCAATCCCCGGGACCCAGAAAGTAGAAGGAGAGAACTGACGCGTTGTCCTTAGAGTCCACATGCGCGTGCGCACGTGCATGTGAACACACACTCACACACAAATAAATGTAATGAAAATGAACAATAATTAAGCGTGTGGCTTCCAGGGTTGCTGTATGTGTATGTTGTGGGGGAGGATCTGGGACAGGCAGGGGTCAAGGTGGAGTCCTGAAGTTTCACCTTTGGCCCCACTGACCAGATGCCTGATGCAGACAGTAAATGCCACAGCCAGTCTTTGGATGGGGAGGTGTCTGTCTTTACAGGTCCACCTGTCATGTCCACGTTACCCTTCAGAGTGTGCACCTGGGGACACCGTGCAAGAGACCCAGTGACTTCTGTTATGTGAGCAGCTGCAGTGTCTTTAGAAGTACACAGCCTCCTGAGGGGGCACTGCTCATTTGCATGGCTATACCCTGGTGTTTGCTAAAATCTGTCAGTCACACGGGCTCTTGGCGTCACTCCACGTCAGTGCGTGTACACACTTGCACATACACTCACGCGGAACTGTTGAGTGTTTGTGTGGCGGGGGTAGGTGGGTGCGGGGTGGGGGGATGTTCCAAGGAGCAGTGACTGAGGAGAAGCCTAGAGGGACGTGGGGACAGAAGAAGAAGGAGGAGGAGAAGGAGGAGGAGGAGGAGGAGAGGAGGAGGAGGAGGAGGAGGAGGAGGAGGAGGAGAAGAAGAAGAAGAAGAAGAAGAAGAAGAAGAAGAAGAAGAAGAAGAAGAAGAAGAAGAAGAAGAAGAAGAAGAAGTAGTGGCAGATGTTGGTGTACCACTCCTGATTCCGTTTTCCTGCCCAGGCTCGAAACCACTCACCTGCCTTCTGGATGTGAGCCAGCTCCTTGGTGGTGGTGGCTGAGTCACTGAGGCCACACAGGTTTTCTGAGAAGACCCGGAAAGAGTAGGAGTTGCCAATGATGAGGTCTGAGATGGTGCAGGTGGTGGGGTGGTAGCGCTCCAGCACTGTGAACCATTGCTACAAGGACCATGACTGGGTTACCCTCAGCTCTTACCCAGCTCTTGTCTCCCCTGCTTACCCTAATCCTCCTCAGAGGGGCTCATTCCCCGCCCCAGCTTTGGGAGGCTGAACCATCCAGCATGGGGCCCGAGGGACTTGGAAGCGGGAGAAGAACTTCCTGGGTCACTCTTACGAGCCACGCCTCCCTCCTCTAAGTGTTGCGGCAGACATGCAGCCTCACTACCCCGGCACTGTTTAGCCATGTGGGTTCCCAGCCCCCAGCCCCGATCGCCTGCATCAGAGTCTACATTTAGCGGAATCCCGGGTGATTTATATACATGGTAAGAAGTTCCGTAGCAACCCAGTGCAATGCACCCTGAAAACTGAGGTATAGAGAGGGCAGAGGCTTGCCCAGGACCATATAAGGAGTCAGTTAGCAGTAGCAGGTCTAGTCTTTATCCTGAGCCTCTTAGTGGGATAGAACTTTTTGGCCTGGACTACTTCTTTCCCGTCCCTAATACCCCAGGCATCCTCACCCCTGTCTTTTTGTCTGCCTTCTGCACTGTGTAGCCCAGGAGCTCTGTGTTGCCTGTGTCCTGGGGTGGAGTCCACTCGAGAGCCGCATTGCAACCCCAGACATCCAGGAGCCTGATGCTGCTTGGGGGCCCGGGCTTCTCTGCAGGATCAGATTATAAAGGGAAGTGAGGGGAAGCAGGCCTGTGACCAAGTCTCCACACTCAAGATTTGGCACTTGCCACGATACCCTAGCCTTCCCTCACCCATCATCAGCCCTGGGATGTGGGCGACAAGGGTTTTGAGACAGCCCTTCCCCCTCTGCCCTTGTACCAATCACTAGGATGTCAATGTTGGCCTTGGCTTCCAAGCCTTCCAGATGTACAGTGAGCTCATATCGGCCTGAGTCTGAGCGCTGAGCTGAGCGAATAAAGAGGATGGAGTCCTGGTCTCCGCTGCGCACATTTACCCTCTGGCTGTCCAGGGCATGGCCGTTGTGGGTCCAAGAGGCCTGCGGCTTGGGCTTCCCCTGACACAGATGGGTTTGGTGTAAGTGCAGATAGTATAAGCGCCCCACCCTAGCTGTGCCTGGGAAACCGGTCCCGCTGACCCCACAGTTGCAGCCTGGAGCCACATCTTCTAGTGTGGGGCCTGCCCTGGCGGCTGCCTATCTGTCCACTCACAACTGAATTCCATGCAAAACTGGGAAGGCAGCCATCTGTATGGGTCCCAGGCAGACTCCAGTGAGAATCCTGACATTCCTAGGTCCCACTCCTGATGCATCAGGCCCTTATCGGTGAGGCATGCTTACCTGGAAGGGGATTTGCAGGTTGATGGACTCTCCTGCCTGGCGGATGTAAGTCTGCCGAAGGTGTCGGGGAACTCGGATCTTGGGGGCTTCTGCGTGAAAACAAGTGTCTGGGCTTAGGCCAACTGAGTGAGGGTGTCCGAGGCAGAAGGGGAAAGCAAGTGTGGATTCCCGGTCAGGCAGGACAGGTCCTACTTAGTATGTTCTCTCCAGTTTGGGCTGCCTCTTTGCTGGGAGGGCAAAGCCTTCAACACTGCGATTGAGGGGCCCAAATCCCTTTAGGCCTTTGGGTTGCTGAGAACTGAGAGGCTCCAGAGAGGTCAGGGACTCTATAGTGTGAACTGGTTGGTATCTCCGGCACTCCCTTGGCGCCTCAACCTTGCCAGGCTGGGATTTACCCTGAGGCCCAGGCATTCTCAAGCTCCAGATGGGCCTGGCTGGCTCTCTGTCTCCCCCTGGAGGGAGGCAGCTTCTGCACCTGTTGGCCAATGTGCCTAGAGAGGGAATGAGTGTGCACGTTTCCTGATGATACAGCATATGCACCCAGGGTTCCAGGACTTTTCCCGAGAATGTGGAACTTTGTTGGCTCAAGGCTCTGCCTCTAGGGCTGCTGGGAGGCTCAGGCTCTTGGCACAGAAGCTAGAGGAGGTACCCAAGAAGAACTCAGTGTCATGGTGGTAAGTCCTTCCTGAAGTCTTAGATCAGCCACCTACTCTGGTAGGAACCACTTTCCTGACTATGACCCTAGTCAGGTGCCATTGGACATTCCAAGAGAAACTGCAGCAACTGCCATTCTTGTCCCTGGGGGACGGTGTGGGGACTGAGCCTGAGCCTCCTGAGCAGTAAACAGGTGGTAGCAGCTGGTCAGTGGCATGTAGGAGGACATAAGAAGGAACACTGTGTCTCCAAGGATTAGCTGAGCAGGCACTTGGCTTGGGAGCATCACGGTTTGGAACGCTCCAGGGACCTCTCCAGGAGGTCAGGCATGCCTGGCAGCTCCAGGTGGCCGAGAGGAGGGGACAGCTGAGCAGCTGAGGATCCTGGACGAGGCCCCCACCCTGCCCTGCCCGGCCCATGAGAAGTCCGGCTGTCCCCAGCTTGTTCATAGCCCCCCCCCCCCTTTCTCTCCAGGAAATCCCCTTCTCTCCTGCCAGAGGAATTTTAATGGAGAGGTGGGTGCTGAGTCTGGCTTTCTCCTTCAACACCAAGGTCTCAGAGGCATTTCAAAGTCTGAGCTTCTTGGGCCCCTGGGGAAGATCTGGGACTCTGCCAGCCAGAAGGACTTCCCAGCACCTCCAGGCTGGAGTCCGCACAGGCATCCTGCTGCTCACACGGCGGTGGGAGGTGTGCTATCTCACCCAGATAATGTGGCTTTTGAAAACCACCAGAGCAGACACTGAGCAGCTTGGTGGCTATGAACAGTCCTGTGTGGGCATCAGAATCTGAGACAAGTAAAAGACTGGGTCACTCTGTGGGAGTCTCTGGGCCCTTGGGGATCTGCCTGGTTTGAATAAGCTATGACAGTCTGGGTTCTGGTTTTCCATGTCTTTAGACCGTAATGCCATGTACTTCCTTGAATCCAGATCTGAGCCCTCCTATGGCTGAGATACCTCTCTTCCCAGATGCCTCATCTGGAAACGCAGGCTCTATCTCCAGCCTCTGTCCATCGCTCAAGGAACAAGAAGGAAGATGGAGAAGGTCTCAGACCACCTGCTTGCCCATGTCTCTCTTCACCCCGGGGGCCCTGCACTGTCCCCAGAGACCTGAGATCAGACCAAATGACTCACTGTCATTAACAGTCTGAAACCTGAGCAGCTTTGGGAGGGGAGTCGGGGGACTAAGGCTAACGCACCCTGCAAATAGAAATATTAGCAACAGGGACAGCAGCTGGTCCTAGGTCCTCTCAGAGGCACTGCCCTTTGGGGGTGGAAGAGCCTCATAGACCCTTTGCTCAGCCTCCTTTCCCTCTAGGGCCAGGGTACAACAGGGGGCATGGGGGCCTTCCCTGTCTTCCAGAACCTCAGGAGAGCCTGGAACCCAGGTTTGAGAAAACAGAAAGGCAAATTCCCATGGCTTCAGAGATTAAAATTAGGAAAAAGTAAGAATGGATGGCTTCTAGTGCTGGGAGTCTGAGCTTCATCCCTGGGCAGCAAGGATCTGCTCCCTGATGGTGGGGGTGGGGGAAGGGGCTGGACCACTCAGGGAAGTGGCTTCTTGGACCTCCTTCTTGCTGCTGAAGAGCCTGAACCTTTCACAAGGCAAGACACGTTAGCATGTGGCTTGTGCATGTGAGTGTGAGATGGGGGAAATGGCTGCCTGGGTGCCATTGACCATGGCCTCCAGTTTCCCCATTATATCCCAGTCTGTGAACAAGAGGCAAAGAGGGGCTTTACCAATGATCTCTTGGATGTGGACAGGCTGCTCCAGCACAGCTGCGGGGCCTGCCCCCGAGGGGCTCACTGCAGACACACGCAGGAAGAACTTGTCTCCCAGGGCCAGGTTTCGAACCGTCTGCTGGGTCACCAATCACGGGCCGGGGTTCACAGGCACCCATTCTGAGGCTGAGGGCAGTGGAGAGTGTCCTGGGTTTTTAGTGATGTGGCAGGGGCATCCTTCTCATGGGGCTTCCCTCTCAAGGGCAAATGGACAGAAGCTGACCTCGCTCTTGGGCTATAGTCTCTCTTGCCCCCTTCCCTGATTTTGTAGTGTCAAGTAACACGTCCAAGACAGCCAGTGTTAGAGCTCTGGGAAGGTAGCCAGAGGTGGGGATACCAGAAGGCCAGAGAAGGTTGGCACGTTCACCAAATCACACAAGTTCAGCCAGGCTGAACGTGTCTGTCAGGGACTACTTCCCTAGTGCTCTTTACTATCTCTTATTTTACTATACCTCCTCCTGTGTCACCGCACCCCCCCCCCCCCGCCATCGCGCTTTCTGCCTCCTGGGTTAACTCCCCTGAAAAAGGATCTGAGATTCGGTACTTCCTCCCCTTCCTTCCCCACCCCTTTCTATTACTCAAAGTCTCCCTGGAGCTGGAGGATGGGAGGTCTCCTGAGGTCAATGGACATCTCTTCTCCTTCAGAGGTTCCTATGGAGCAGCAGGCGGTAGCCAGGCAGTTAAGACCACTGATTACACCTTCTCCCTGTATCTCCCTGAACTGACCCATTACAGACACTGGGCTTGTCCCTGCTGTCCTAGCCCCAGTCCTGGGTGGAAGTAGGGCCAAGCCTGGTACTCACCTCCCTCTGACAGAGCTCCAA